>NC_045435.1:191654785-191795577 GCF_002776525.5 Piliocolobus tephrosceles | reverse complement strand
ATGACATGTGAAGTTGTTGTATGTTAACAGAACAGCCCATCTTGATTCCAGCCTCCATCCCTCCTATTCTCCCAGTCTTGATTTTCTCTCATTCTTAGGCATTTAGGAATGTGTGTGGATGCATTTTAGACTTTTTCTTCTTTAAAGAAATGAAAACATATTAAAATTTTTGTTCTTACGTTAGAATTTTTAATGTAAGGTACCTTAGAGACTGTTCCATGTTGGGACACAAATTAATAGAATTACTACACTGTTAAAAAAAAATGGCTGCATAGTAGCCCATTGTGTGGCTATATCATAATTTATTAAATATTATCTGTTAATATTCCCATATTTAAATAGGAAAACTATTAGAACACAAGTGAGCACAGATATTTAAATTGTTCTCCTAAATGGTTTTAGTAAATTTATACTCACTACTACAGCATAAGAGAGTGCCCACCTACTTAGACCTTTGCCAACATTAAACATTATCAACTAATTTTAAAAATCTGTAAAATGACGCATGTTTTAATTTATACATCAGTTTTAAATTTCTACTTTTGTAATACTCAAGTTGAATTTGTTTTTCAATTATTTGTTGGCCATTCATCTATCTTCTGTATAGAAATACAACTGATTTTTAGATAGTGATGTATCCTGCAACCAGTACTAAACTAATTTATTAGTCTATTAGCAGGTTCCTTAGGATATTCTATATACAATATGATGACATCTGCAAATATAGTTTTATTTCTTCCTTTCTAATCTGATTTCTTTTTCTTTTTCTTTTCTTATTGCCCTGGACAGAATCTCAAGGGTAAGACTGATTAGAAGTGACAGTTTGTGTCTTTCTAGCAATCTGTTAATTTCATCTAAGTTACCTCAGGTATTAGCACATAGTTACTCACAACAGTCTCTTGTTTTCCCTCTTTCATTCTTGCTTTCAGAAATTTCAGCCTTCTCTCTTTTTACTTGGCTGGACTGAAGTTTTTCATTTTGTTGATTTTTATCAAGGAACCAACTTTCAGTTTTTGTCTATCTTCTCTACATCTTTTCTATTACCTATTTCAGTAATTTCTGCTCTAATCTTTATTATTTCCACCCTTCTGTTTGCTGTAGATTTAGATTGTTCTTCTCTTTGATACATTATTTTTGCAAATGAATAAAACATTATCAATGTTTCTGTTTTAAATTACCTTGTATTAACAATATTAACTTTAATATATTTTTCATTTTCCTAATTTGTACCTTTACAATTGACAACAGCAGTTTTTAATATTTTCACAAAAAAATTTAAAGGTCACAGAATAATAATTTCCCTTCATTGATTATTAACATTGCTTTGCAGAGTTTCAGCAGCATGGTCATTTTTATGGCTCCACATTACCATGCAAAGCAAGGACGGCCTGCATTTTGAAATACACATTAAATAGCTGTGGTATACTGTTGGATTACATATTAAATAGCTGTGGTATACTGTTGAATTGCATATTAAATAGCTGTGGCACACTGTTGAATTGCATATTAAATACCTAATGATATACTGTTGAATTGCATATTCAACAGCTGTGGTATACTGTTGAAATACATATTAAATAGCTGTGGTATACTGCTGAATTACATATTCAATAGCTGTGGCATACTGTTTCTTTGGTGGCCTAGAATAAGCCATGCATCCTGGTATTCACACCCTTGTAAAAATCTCTTTCTACACTGAATTTTGCTCATCCACGTAACTAGCTTTAGCCAATGAGGTACAGTAATTGCGAAGGAAAGAGAGGATTGATAAAAACAATACATCGGTGCTTATCTTCTTTGGAAAGCTCACTTTTAGAACCTAGCCACCATCCTGTGTGAAACTCAACCTAACTACGCTAAGAGGCCACTGGAGAATTAAGCACCTGGCTAACAGTGCCAGTTGAGTTCCCAGCTAAGCGCCAACCTGGCCACCATATGTGTGGGCCAACCTAGCAGTGGATTTTGTGGCCTAGTAAAGCAAAGACAAGTTGTTCCTGCCAAGCCCTATCCAATCTGAAGACTTGTAAACAAATACATGAGTGGTGTTTTTTAGCCATTAATCTTTGTGTTTTCTCACATATCACTAGATAACTGATACAAGAGCTGACACAATTTGCTGAGGGATTCAATGTGGAATGTGTAGGATGATGATCCCAACGTTTTAGACCAGAGAAAAGTTATTTGACCATTTACTAGAGTCCTGATCTACACGTTAAAAAATAGTGACCTTGGGAGTGAATAGTAAAGAGGAGAAAATGTACAAGGAGGGAGTCCTGGATTACTTCAACGTTTAGAGGTTAGGGATATGAGGAGGCACCAGACATCAGAACGACAGACTGAAGAGTGGCTACTAAGAAGAGAAATACCAAGATAAAGGGTGACTGTTAGGCAAACGAAAAAGTGTTACAAGAAGGAGGGTGTGTCAAACTCCAGCCAGATCAGTCAGTTAAGACAAGGACTGAGCACTGAATGATTTCAGTGTAATTAAGAAAAGAAAAGCCTCTTTAAAAGTTGATTTAAAAGAGAATGACTCTTGCCACAATGGTAACAGCACAGGTTGCTGTCTCCTACCACCAAAACCAGTTCCAGAGAAACGATAAAGGAAAACACGGTAGCCAATCAATTAAAAAGTAAAAGTGAGAAAATTAGTGGCAACAGATGGCTGTCTTGACTCTACATTTGCGTGTGAGTGATGGTGAGACGATGCTGGTTACAGTTCAAGGGAAGAGTGGTGATCTTAGCTGTGAAAGGATAAGTTAGAGAAACGTAGTTCAAGTTCTGCTCTTTCCTTTTCCCTATCATTAACTAAAAATACAGTCTCCTTGCAACAATAAACAGTACTCAACAGGATGCAGAACAAAGGAATCTTTTATATATTGCTGATGTAAATTTTTACAAGCAGCCTGGAAAACAACAGGATGGTTTTTAAAAAGAACGCTACTAGCAGGATAATCAACGATCCCGTGACAGTCAAGTAAAATTCTTGTATATGTTCATCAGAACACACAGCAGCTCTTCGTAAGAAAATTATTCATAATACCAAAAAAAAAAAAAAAAAGACTTAAAATAGAATTTTAAAAACCAGTACTTGCAGCCGGGCGTGGTGGCTCAAGCCTGTAATCCCAGCACTTTGGGAGGCTGAGACAGGCGGATCACGAGGTTAGGATATCAAGACCATCCTGGCTAACACAGTGAAACCCCGTCTCTACTAAAAAAAAATACAAAAAACTAGCCGGGTGAGGTGGCGGGCGCCTGTAGTCCCAGCTACTTGGGAGGCTGAGGCAGGAGAATGGCATAAACCCGGGAGGTGGAGCTGAGATCCAGCCACTGCACTCCAGCCTGGGCAACTCCAGCCTGAGACTCCGCCTCAACCAAAAAAAAAAAAAAAAAACCAGTACTTGCTAGTATATTTTTAAAAACCAACTTCCTACCATGCCAGAACCAGTTTCTGTGCCTTTTCAGATTCTGCTAGGCCTTGGCTGCTTGCTCAGTGGAGAGTCCTGACTACTACTACTTTCATCTTGCCTCCTGCCCTTCCCAGTTTTCTCAGCCCCTTCTGGCTGGGATTGGGCATGACTGATGTGCTCCACACAGTGAGAGCCACAGCACGTCACAGACCCACGTCTGACCTGTCTACACCACTGCAGCTCCACCAGTTTTGGGCTTGGGTGAACACTGTGCCATGGAATATAGGAGTTGGCTTTCCTAGAAACTGTGCCCAGGGGAGTTGGGTAACACAATCCAAAAGCTTAGGACAAATAACCCCCAGGGGGTAGACAAGAGACAGGAGAATAAAAGGGGCCAGCAGATAAACCTTTCTTTTGTTTCTCTGGATGGCTGGATGTAAGGTTTATGATGCCTGGATGGTTTCTACAGTGTCTGCCTGGAAGACTGTTCTCCAAGACAAGCAACAAGGTACCTTAGAAAATTACAGCCAGCTCAGACACATTCTACCTTCTACTGGCTCTCATTCATTCTCTGCTTCACTTCTCATTTTCACTCTCTCTCGCCTTCTTGAGATCACATCTCTCAATAACACCTTAGCACATTAGCTTTTCTTCAGATTCTGTTTCCCTAAGGAACATGGGCTGAGACAGTTACTGACTGACATGGTATGGCTGTGTCCCCACCCAAATGTCATTCTGAATTGTAATCCCCAAGTGTTGAGGGAGGGACCTTGTAGAAGGCGATTAGATCATGGAGGTGGCTCCCCGATGATATTCTCTTGATAGTGAGTGAGTCTCATGAGATGAGACTGTTTTATAAGCATCTGGCATCTCCCCTGCTGGTATGTGAAGAAGGGTGTGTTTGCTTTCCCCAACCCCCAACACCATGATTTTAAGTTTCCTGAGGCTGGTGAGTCAATTAGACCTCTTTCCTTTATAAATTACCCAGTCTCGGGTAATTCTGCATAGCAGTGTGAAAACAAACTAATACACTGATGAAGATTAGACAAATAAATTGCAGTATAGACATACAGTGGAATATTACACAGAGATAAAATGAATGAACTTTAGCTCTAAGCAACGATATGGGTAAGTCTCAGTCAAACAATATTAAGTGAAAAAAATACTGGAGACGAAAGTCTCATACAGTGCAATAGCGTTCTGAAAAAGCTTCAAAACAATACTAAACAAAATTATTTAGGCATAAGTATGTAATTAAACTTTTTTTTTTTTGAGATGGGCTCTCACTCTGTCACCCAGACTGGAGTACAATGGGACAACCACAGCACACTGTAACCTCAACCTCCTGGGCTCAGGTGATCTTCCCACCTCAGCCTCCTGAGGAGCTGGGACTATAGGTGTGTATCATCAGGCCTGGCTAATTTCTGTATTTTCTGTAGAGACAGGTTTTGCCATGCAGACCAGGCTGGTCTTAAACTCCTGGGCACAAGCAATCTGCTCACCTCCGCCTCCCAAAGTGCCAAGATTACAGACAGGTGTGAGCCACTATACCTGGCCTAATTAAACAATTTTTAAGAAGCAAAGGAATAAGAAACACAAAATGGTTGATGTTCTCATTCTTGGGCTGGGTAATTACTAGGTTTCATTATATTATTAAGTAAAGTAAAACACAAAAGGGTCATACATAAACAAATGATGACGCTGTTTTATAAATCTAAGGATTATCATAAAACACTCTGTGCATACAAGCCCTCAACCCTTCAACAACAATGAAGGAATAAAAGGAAAAGGGAGGAGGAGCTGGCAGAAAAAACAGAAATGACAAATAAAGATATTACCAAGAATCATTTTTTAGGATTTGATACAGTAAGGCTGGGATTTGCTAATTTAAATATTATTTAGACCTTTTTGGTATGGAGAAATTCCAGTATCTATTAGAAAAAATCAGACAACAAAATGATTTAAAAGACAATAGATGTCTTATACTTACTGCTAGAAGTTTATCTCCAATCTGGAGTTTGCCATCCTTATGTGCTGCACCTCCTTCAATTATTTTGGTTACATAGATGCTATTATCCCCAGGAATATGCTGATTTCCAACACCTCCAGCAATGCTGAACCCAAGACCTGTTTGGAAAACACTAGTTTTATATTCTTATTCATAAATATGAACTTAAGCCCAGAAAGAAACGGTTGAAAACTACAAGGTAATAATTCCACCACACTAATATTTTTTAAAATAGAAAAGAACCCATTTAGTTATCTACTAGTGTATGTTCTGTACTCAAGCGACACTTATAAATACAGCTGCTCCTAGAGTTATGAATAGATTCCTCTTATCCCACACGTTCCTTCTTAGTATCATCTCGCAAATGCACTTGTTATTCCAAAGTGACACTGAAAAATTATGTTTTCCTTTTGTTTCCATCATAATTATGCTCACCTACACTTTCAATATTTTCACTAGAATAAAACAATTGAGAAGAAATAATAAGATTGTCTGGTGGTGGTGGGCAGAACCAACAGGCTTTAAAAATGTGAATACTTTTGCTCTTTTTCAATATTCTATGAATTAACAATTTTAAGTAGGGAATTTCTGTAATTCTTAAATCCCATAGCTTCAATATCAGAAAATTTCTCAGCTCTCCATTCCTTTTTCATTTGTTGAAATCCTCCCTCTTCCATGAAGCCACATATTTAAACTAATATTTCCATTTATCCTCAATTCATCAATGTTTTAAAAATTCTGAAATCACATCTTAACAGTCCTTTACTGCAGATGTAACTGCTCATAATACATACTAAAAACACTTCTTTTAACTTAGCCTGTGTATCTGCATTTAAAGTACTTTGTAGATTAATTATCACAAGTTAATATCAATACTATACTTAACTTCAAAGTGTTCAAGGACACAAATATTTCACTCTTAATGCTAGAAGTCTTCAATATAATAATACTTAATACCAATAGGGAGAAATCCACTTAACAAAACAAGTAGGTATTTTGTTCCCTACTTTTAAAAATTCTTGGCCGGGCGCGGTGGCTCAAGACTAATCCCAGCACTTTGGGAGGCCGAGACGGGCGGATCACGAGGTCAGGAGATCAAGACCATCCTGGCTAACACGGTGAAACCCCGTCTCTACTAAAAAATACAAAAAAACTAGCTGGGCGAGGTGGCAGGCGCCTGTAGTCCCAGCTCCTCGGGAGGCTGAGGCAGGAGAATGGCGTAAACTCGGGAGGCGGAGCTTGCAGTGAGCTGAGATCCGGCCACTGCACTCCAGCCTGGGCCACAGAGCGAGACTCCATCTCAAAAAAAAATAAATAAATAAAAATAAAAATAAAAATTCTTAAAAACATGCTGAGCAAATATTGAATATAAAAATCATAAAAACTTATAAATCTATATATATGCTCACTGCGGTAAAATGTATAAAATGTATACATTGACAAACATAAGAATTTTGGGCCAGGTGCAGTGGCTCACACTATAATACCAGCACTCTGGGGGGCTGAGGTGGGAGAACTGCTTGAGTCCAGGAGTTTGAGACCAGCCTAGGCAATGCAGGGAGACCTCCATCTCCACAAAAAATAAAAAAATCAGCCCAGTGTGGTGGCATGTGCATGTCGTCCAAGCTACTTGGGAGGGTGAGGTGAGAGGATCGCTTGAGCTCAGGAAACTGAGCCTACAGTAAGCCACGACTGCACCACTGGACTCCAGCCAGAGTGACAGGGCAAAACCCTGCCTCTAAAAACAACCCCCCACCCAAAAAACAGGAACTTTTCAAATGCTGCAATCTTGGTAGAAATGTAAATATTCTAAAATGCAGTGTAAGACAAAAATCATTAGAAATAACAGAGAAATTAAAATCCACTCAAGTTCTGTAGTGTATTACTAATATTGTTCATCTTGAAATCTATGTCACAGATAAAGTTCATAGGAATATTTAACTCAGAGATTTCTTAAAGATTTATCTTAGTTTGACTTACCACATACCTTTAGGACCTTTAATGAGCTTTATTTCCATTATTTTTTCTGATACTGGTTTCCTTCTTTTTACATACAAGCGTACGATAGACCCTGCTTCTTTCAACGCTTCAACTGCTTTGCTGTGTGTTACATCACGAACATCTACTTCATTTACTCGTAATATACAGTCGTTGACCCTGAGAAAACAATTAAATATAAAAAATAAAAATTAAATATAATTTAAATATTAATTCTCCACCTCACCAATTTTTTGTTACCTTTTCTTAAGGTAAAAAGAATTATAAATAATTCTGGAGTAAATTCAGAATGAAGAAAGTATATAAAAAAGAATATAAACAAATACAAACATTTCCCAAGGGTCAGCAAAAGGAACAAAAGAAATAGTGAAAATAATAGATTATACAAAAATATTAAACAATAATTACAGCTACCATTTGTATACTTACTGCATGCTTATTCTGTGTCGGCATTAAGATATACTTTATAAAAATAGCAAACATTTATTTAGCACTAATGACATGCTAGACACTTTCTCGGTGTTTTAACCCTCATGACACCTGTAAGCTAAATATGTATTTTAATCCCTATTTTACAGATGGAGAAATTGAGGCAAAAAGAATTTAAATAACTTTCCTAAAGCCACCCAGATAGTAAGAGACAGAGCTGTGATTCAAAGATAAGAAAACTGAGGCTCACATCATGAGTTTAAGGTCACAGAGACAGTGTGAAAACTGAGATAAACTAAAAATAATTTTCTGAGTACCTATTCCAACCTATATATTAGACATAAAAGAATGAAGTTATTTTTTGAAATTTATATAAAGATTAGGTCACTTAATTCAAAAGGTCCACAGGTAAAGAACTTAAAATTTGTCATAGTGTTATGTTTTGTAAAAGTTTGATTTGTTCCTAGTCTTAGCATTTTCCCTAGTTCTGGTCTCTCTGACTGCATGGTATTCCATCAGGAAAAAAAGACGGTCATCTCAAATTGGGTAGAGGGGTAAACAAAATACAATTAAAATATTAAAACTGGTCCAGACAAGCTTCTGTATCTAACAGAATCAGGAAGTAAATGTCTACATTTACGTGAATTGTCAAATGATTAAATTTTATATCCATTTGATTTCATCAATATACCATCTGTCATATCCAGTGAGAATTAAAGCTTAGAAATTGAAAAACTGCATAAGGTACCAACATCCTTAAAATAAGATGCTGTTTTTAACAGACTATATAAACTCTTTAGTCCTAAAACTTCAGGCTATTTTAACAACAAACAAGGAAATAGGGAAAATGCCGTAATTTATGACCCCCAAAAAACCAAAGTTTGCAAAATATATCTTCCAAAATGGAACACTACATTTAAACAGAGACAAATGTTATTTTCATCTAGTCAATTAAGAAAATATATTATTTAAAATTTGCATATACTTTAGTCTATGTGGTGTGGGATTCAACTTGGATGTGTGATCCTCTATCCTCCTTATCTTAAATAAGTTTATATACATGTTTCCCAACCAGAGAGGAAATGGAAAATATTTTGTGAGCTATTTGAAAATACAAAGGGAAACTCATGATTTCTATAAATATGCTCACAAACATTTAAACCATCAACCAAATTTATTATTCAAAATGTTGTAATATCTAAGATAAAACTGGAGTCCTAAATGAAAACAGGAAAACAACGTTTAGAGCATAATTATCGCACTCATTGACTTGAATGTTGTTAAAGCATTCACCCTATGTTAGTTTTTATGATAGTGTTTGTTATTTGTATTTATTCCTTATCCAGTCTGCTTCAAGAAAAACACACAAAGTGGATTCAGCATCACAATGAAAATCGCAAAACATACCGCAATCTTCCATCTTGGGCGGCTGCTCCCCCCGTGATAATTTTGGTAATGAATATACTTGAGTCATCTCCAATGTGTGGGTTGTCTGTACCTCCTGCAATGCTGAAACCAAGCCCTGAATTTCCCTGAGGATAGAAGAAAAAAAATTGAGACTGAATGTGATTTATCTTTATTGACAAGTTCCTGTCATTAAAGGATGCAGAAACTGTACTAACATAAGGAACACCACAAATAAAGGTATATGGGTGAGTAATATAAAGATTCTAAATTAAATGGACATGTTCTGAAGGAAGTCCTTTCAGAGGCATTACTGCTGAACAGGTGAGGTTCAAGAAAATATACCAAGGACTTCTGAAGTCTACTCCCCAGTTCTTTCTTTAAAAGTATGTGCAACTTGTCGCTGGATTAAGTCACCCATCTGCAGAGGTGTCTATAAGTCTGTTTCTTTTCGACTGCACCTCGGCCATGTATGGTAGGGCACATCTCTCCTATGAGACAAATGCTGAAGTGATCTTCCTGCTGTTATTTCTGAGCAGGTAAAACACATACATTGTTTTAGGCTTTGAAAAAAGGGGGTGGCGATGGTGCTTTTCTTCTGCTAACCTGACATCGGCTTATTTTTAAATGACCGAATTGCAGCTGCTAAGTGACAGCTGCCATCAATCCGTGACATGTTTAACCAATACACCCGATTAAGCAAAAGGCGTTTTTCCAGTTTTTCACACTGAAGTCCAACCTGAGAACACTGGTGAATTTTCTGGACAGCAAAGTAAATTTTGCCAAAGGAGCTCTACTTTTTGCTTGTTTTATGAACCGGAGAAACAAGATTTCTGAATATTTTCTTCACAGAAAGGGTTTGACTGCCACAAAAAGCCTTCAAAAATAATTGATTTAAGCAATGGTATTAAAAAATGTTTATTTCTGCAAGAATGTTCTAACTGAATTTCAGGCAACTCAAGTAAGCAAATATATGTGGACCTATTATTTAACTGTTAGTATTAAACAGTGTAAACACTCACTCTACCACCATTTGTCTTAAAATTCTATTTTAATAAAAAAATGTTTTTTCAATCTAACTTCATGAATTACCTGAATCTTAAGAACAGTACCAGTGGATTAGGGGAGGTTACCAAGTTACTTAGGTACTCAAGTTCTTCAACCAGCGAAAAATACAATGTATAGTCCTGACTAAACAAAAGGAATTTAAAAGGCCCTGAGAAAGAATAAAAAATCAATAATATAAAAAGTTAGAAGACAACACAAACTACTATATTAAAATATGTACAGTACATTAATACTGTGCTTACTTGAATGTTACTTCAGTAGCCACCTAACTTGAACAGGTGATACGAATTTAAGTAGAAGGCTATAAAGATATACATGTAAGACTCTCTCAGATTTATTTTTCTCAGATTTGATTCCAATATAAACAAATCTAATTATCTAGGATTTTAGTCTAGAATATACACACATTTAGTTACTTAAGAAATCCGCTTGTGTAAAACACTAAATTTTTATAAAATGCGAGCCAGATAAGGTGGCATTACTATTATAACTTACAATAAAAATCGAAAGCAGATACTCTTTTTTTTTTTTTAGACGGAGTCTTACTCTTGTCACCCGGGCGAGAGTGCAGTGATGCGATCTCGGCTCACTGCAACCTCTGCCTCCTGGGTTCAAGCGATTCTCCTGACTCGAGTAGCTGGGATTACAGGTCTGCACCACCACACCCGGCTAATTTTAGTATTTTTAGTAGAGACGGAGTTTTGCCATGTTGGCCAGGCTGGTCTTGAACTTCTGGCCTGAAGTGATTCACCTGCCTCGGCCTCCCAAAGTGCTGGGATTACAGGCGTGAGCCACCGCGCCGGGCCTGAATGCAGACACTCTTAAGGAAAAAAAACATATCTTAAGAAAATTTACACATCTGAATTATACCCTTAAGTCATTTTCTGACTGGGGGAGTATACCACAATAAGTTTTTAATACAGCTGTGTCCGTTAGAAGTATGGTTATTTTGCTAGAAAAGAAAATTGATACAATGACCATGTTACTAGTATACCACTTACTTAATACGAACAATATTTCATTATCATATGCATATAAACAATACAAACAAAATTAAAAAGCAAGAAACATCTGAGAAACTATCATAATCTAGAGGGGTCTAAGGAGACAGGATAACTAAACGTAATGTGGTTTCCTGGATGGGCCTCCGGAAGACAGTAACATAAAAAGCAAGGAAACAGAGATTTCGGTTAATAATAATGTATGAATATAGGTGTGTTAGTTGAAACAAATGTACTCAAGTAATATAAGATGTTAACAATAGAGGTGGCCGAATCCAGGGTAAATGCAAACTCTTGGGACTATCTTTACAACTTCTTTGTAAATCCAAAACTACTTTAAAATAAAAAGTTTATTAAAAAAAATAAGGTTACTAAAGAAAAGACATATGTTTTGAAAATACCTTGGCCAATTTCATGAACTGGGAACTTAGAATAGTTCTGTTTGTGAAAGATCTCCCTTGAATCCTATATGAGAAAGCAGTATATTGCAAAGCTCTTTAAAACAACAGATTAAGATAATAGTTTTTACCCTTTCAAGTGTGATTTCTTCATATTCATAATCTGCATCTGTGCCATTAACCTACAGGGGAAAAGAAAAGCAGTTCAGAAACTTAAGAGTGTAAAATCTGAAATGGCAAGACAAAATTTTTGTATGATTTATTAATAAAAACCTGTTAAATGCAACAGTAATCAAATACAATATCTTCATTTTAATAATTCTGGGGAAGAGTTTCAAGGAATGGAAGGATACAAATGTGATTAACGAACTGACAACACTCGTGGTATCATGACTTTCAAATCCAGAATAGGCACATTCAGCTTTTAATAGTTTCGACCTCTGATCCTTCTCTGTCTTGTTCCACGCATCTATGCATATGGATTAGGCCAAATCCCATAACTGCTAGCTGCACTGGGCTCCATTTTTGTTCATTTGTTTATTTCTAAATCATCTAAAATTTTATTTTGGAAAACATTTCCAAATGAGTGTGCTCATATGGCCCTTTTGGCATTAACGTAAAATTCTGATTTCTGCCTCCAGGAATCTTAGATTTTCCACCTCTAAGTCTCCTCACAAGGTAGGAGCTCAGTAAATGTTCCTGGTGCTTAATTTAACGCCAATTCATCACGCAGGTTTCTAAGCAGCATAGAAGGAGGGTTTTTAGGTAGCACTGAGTACTTTTAAAAAGGTGAAACATGAGGCGGCCATACAGACCACCAGTAACTTTATTCCTTAATCCTCAATTGTTTGGAACTCTGATAATTTCAAATACCGAGACAATTCTATAACATTAAAAATACTCACACTAAAGCTTCTAAGGGCCAAGAGTTTATTATCAAAAACGTATTTGTGTGTGTGTGTGTGTGTGTGTGTGTGTGTGTGTGTGTGTGTATGTGATGAGAAAATTTACAGTCTACTCTCAGGAATTTTCAAGTGTACAATACACTGTTACTAACTCTAGCTGCCACTTTATACAACACACCTTGTGAAGTTACTTCTCGTAAATGGAAATTTTGTATCATTTGACCACCATTTCCTCAATCCCTTCCCACCATCCCCAGGTAACCACCACTCTACTCTCTGCTTTGAGTTTGACTTTTTAACATTTGATCGTGCAGTATTTGCCTTTCTGTGCCTGGTTTATTTCATTTAACATGTCATCCAGGTTCATCCATGTTGTCACAAATGACAGAATTTCCTTCTTTTTAAAGGCAGAAGAGTATTCCACTCTGTATATACACCACATTTTCTTCACCTACTTCATGTGTCAACAGACACTTAGGTTGTTTCTGTATCTTGGCAAGTGTGACTAATGCTGCAATGAACACTGGAGTCAGGTATCTCTCTATGTATTGATTTTCTTTCCTTTGGGTATGTACTCAGAAGTAGGATTGCTGACCACATGGTAGTTCTATTTTTAATTTCTGAAGAACCGCCACACAGTTTTCCACAATGGCTGTACTAATTTACATTCCCACCAACAGTATAGAAAGGTTCCCTGTTCTCTATACCATTGCCAAGACTTATCTTTTTTACAACAGCCATCCTAATGGGTGTGAAGTGGTATCTCACTGTGGTTTTAATATGCATTTTCCTGATGATTGGTGATGTTAAGCATTTTTAAATACACTTGCTGGACATTTGGTCTTTTTGTGTGTATGCAATGTCCTTTCAGATCCTTTGTCCATTTTTAAAAATGGGTTATTTGTTTTCTTGCTATTTATTTATATTTTTAACTTTGTTGCCCAGCCTGGAATGCAGTGGTGTGATCACAGCTGACTGCAGCCTTTAACTCCTGGGCTCAAGCAATCCTTCCACCTCGGCCTTGTGAGTAGCTAGGACTACGGGCATGTGCCATGGCGCTTGGTTAATTTTTAAAATTTTTTTCTGGAGACAAGGTCTCATTACATTGCCCACGCTGGTCTCAAACTCCTGAGATCAAGTGATCCTCCCACTTTGGCCTCCCAAGGACTGGGATAATGGGCATGAGCCACCAGCCCTGACAATGTTTTCTTGCTATTGATTTGAGTTCCTTATCAATTTTTTATTAACCCCTTGTCAGACGTAGAGTTCACAAATATTTTCTCCCATTCTGTAGGCTCTCACTTCACTCTGTTGATTGTTGCTTTTGCTGGGCAGAAGCTTGCTGCAATCCCATTTGCTTATTTCGTTTTCACTGCCTATGTTTCTGGGTTTCAAAATATCTGCTCAGTCCAATGTCAAGAAGCTTTTCCCTTATGTTTTCTTTCTTTCTTTTTTTTTTTTTTGAGATGGAGTCTCACCCTGTCATCCAGGCTGGAGTGCAGCGGTGTGATCTGGGCTCACCACAAACTCCACCTCCTGGGTTCAAGCGATTCTCCTGCCTCAGCCTCCCAAGTAGCTGGGATCACAGGTGTACGCTGCCATGCTTGGCTAATTTTTGTATTTTTAGTAGACACAGGGTTTCACCATGTTGGCCAGGCTGGTCTCGAACCCCTCACTTCAGGTGATCTGCCCACCTCGGCCTCCCAAAGTGCTGGGATTACAGGCGTGAGCCTCCATGCCCCACTGCTTTTCCCCGATGTTTTCTTTCAGTAGTTCTACAAAGTCAGTTAACATTTAAATCCTGAATCCATTTCAAGTTGATTTTTGCATATGGTGCAAGATAAGGGTCCAATTTCATTCTTCTGCACGTGGATAGCCAGGTACTGTAATACCATATGTTGAAGAAACTGTCCTTTCCCCAATGTGTGCCCTTGCCATTTTTGTTGAAGATCAGTTTACCATAAATGTGTAGATTAATTTCTGAGCTCTCAATTCTACTTCATTGCATGGGTCTGTTTTTGTGCCAGTACCATGCTGTTTTTATTACTACAGCTCTGTGGCAGATTCTGAGATCAGGCAGTATGATGCCTTAAACTTTGTTCTTTTTGTTCAAGATTGCTTTCGCTATTTGGGGTCTTTTGTGGTTCCATTTGAATTTTAGAAGCATATTTTCTACTTTTACGAAAACTATCACTGAAATCTTGAAAGGGACTACACTGAATCTATAGATTGTTTTGGGTGGTTTGACCGTTTCAACAATATTAACCTAACAACCATGAAATGGGCTCTCTTTCCATTTATCTGTGTTTTCTTCAATTTTATTCATCAATGTTTTATAGTTTTCACTGTACAGACATTTTACGTTTGGCTAAATTTATTCCTATGCGTTTTATTTTATATTTTTTGGTGCTATTGTAAATGGCATGAAATGAAAAGGAGACATTAAAACTGTTACCACAGAAACACAAAAGATCATAAGAAACTACTATGAACAATTATATGCCAACAAACTGGATAACCAAGAAGGAAGACAATTTTCTAGAAATATAAAACTGCTTAGACTGAATTATGAAAAAACAGAAATTCTGAATAGAACATTACTAGTCTGATTATCAGTAATCTAAGATCTTCTATCAAAGAAAAGCCCAGAGTGTGATGGGTTCATGACTGAATTCTACCAAACATTTAAAGAAGAACTAATACCAATCCTTCTCAAACTCTCCCCAGAAACTGAATAGGAAATACCAAACGCTTCTCAAATTCATTTTACAAGGCCAGAATTGCCCTGATACCAAAGCCAGACAAGAATACTATAAGAAAAGAGTATTTCGGGCTGATATAACTGATAAACATAGATTTAAAAATCCTCAACAAAATACTAGCAATTCAAAGCACATTAAAAGGATCATTCACCATAATCAAGTGAGATTTAACCCGGGGAGGTAATGATGGTTCAACAAATGAACATCAACAAATGTGATATACCACATTAACAGAATGAAATTTAAATTTTAAATTTTATTAAATTTTGGCTGGGTGCAGTGGCTCATGCCTGTAATCCCAGCACTTTGGGAGGCTGAGACAGGCAGATCACCTGAGGTTAGGAGTTTGAGACCAGCCTGGCCAACATGGCGAAATTCCGTTTCTACCAAGAATACAAAAATTAGATGGGCGTGGTGGCAAGTGCCTGTCATCCCAGCTATTCAGGAGGCTAAGGCAGGAGAATCACTTGAACCCGGAAGACAAAGGTTGCAATGAGCTGAGATGGCACCACTGCACTCCAGCCTGGGCAACAAAAGCGAAACTCTGTCTTACACACACACACACACACACACACACACACACACACACACACACACACACACAGAATTGTTAAATTTTAATGAATTTAAACAGCAACATGGGGGCTCGTGGCTACTTTACTGGATGGCACAGCTCCAGCCCAATCATTCCGTTAAGCCCATCTCTGTGCTCTCGAAACTCAAGCATACAGTCTCTTTCTTATGCTTTCTCCCTCCTCTCCCTCTCCTACCCCTCCCACCTCTCCCCCACCCCCACATCCATTTTTGGGGGCTGTGATTGGTATGACACCAAATTTACAGATTAGTCTGAGGAAAATGAAGATCTTTACATTATTTTCCTGCTCAGGACCATGAACTGTTCTCCACTTAAGTACTCTTTCATGCTACTCAGTAAAGTTTCACGGTTTTCTTACTACACACGATGTATTTCATTTTTAGCTGATTGATAGATATTTCACATTTTTATTAATACAGTTAATGGATTCTCATTTCCAACTGGTTGTTGCTGGTATAATAAAATAACATTTACTGTTTAACTTTTAAATTGTATGAGTTTATCTTTTTAGTATAATTAAAGGCTTCTGTATAGCCTTTACAACTTTAGCCTTTATTTATAGGTACATATAGGTCACAATGAAGTAGAGAAAAATTTATGTCATATTCTCAGTCCTTTACTGGCCCAAGAATTTTAAGTTTCTAATCATTTTAACACTAATATATCCAAACAGGACAAATCCCATTACATTAAAGTTATAAGACTTGTCCAAGGAAAGATAAAAAAGAAGCCTAATTTACTAATTCCTTATGTTTAGGTTCAATTCAATAACACTTTTCTAACTACAGAGTAATATATCAAAATCCAACATTTTATCAATATTTATATGACTCACGGTTAATAATAATGCGTAATCACAGGCAATTAAAAACCTCAAAGCTGGCTGGACGCAGCGGCTCACACTTGTAATTCCAGCAGTTTGGGAGGCCGAGGTGTGTGGATCACTCGAGGCCAGGAGTTTGAGACCAGCCTGGCCAACACAGTGGAACCCCATCTCTACTAAAAATAGAAAAAATTGGCTGGGTATGGTGGTGCATGGCTTGTAATCTCAGCTACTCAGGAGGCTGAAGCATGGGAATCATTTGAACTCCAAAGGTGGAGGTTGCAGTGAGCCAATATCGAGCCACTATACTCCAGCCTGGGCAACAGAGCAAGATTCTTATCTCAAAAACACAAAAAACCCTCAAAGCCTATACCATCACAAAGCAAAACTCTACAACTAAAAATGTACTGGAAAAAGAAGATGTACTTTCTAATGAAAAATTAACATAACCAAATATGAAATAATAGCCCTCAAAGAGCTTACTTAAAAGTGTTTCCTAAATAATGAATTTAGGTCACTTAAAAAATATTGTAGCTGTGGAAAAACTGAAGCTTTTATTATGTAATAAACCTACCAAAGTTCAATGGAGTGAATTTTTCTAACTTCAGTCTTCATGTTTTGTCTCAAGGAAAATAAAGATAGGGGAATAGATTGGCACTTTTTTAACAGATTACTTCATTTCCTGCTCTTTACTGGATCCAGTAAGAACTCAAATTTGTGTGTAATTTTGCCTTCTTTCAATGTTTTTACTACTTAAGGATAGAACAGGATGGAGAATCAAACCCAAAGCCAATGAAATTATAGTATCAATGAATACTTAAAATTGCATATAATATATCACAATGGCAAAACACTGAAAGCTTTCCCTTAATAATCAGGAACACAACAAGGATGCTTTCACTACTTCCATTAAATACGGTAATAGAGGTGTTAGCCAGGGGAATTACAGGCAAGAAAGAGAAAACGTATCCAGAAGTTGGTGAAGGATAAAGATGACAGATGGGGGCAGGATTAGCTTGCAGCTCCTGCTTGGACGGACAGAGCAGTTTTGGACACTCACATCGTGAACTTTTGCTCCAAGAACTACCGCAGGAACATACCAGAAAAGCCAAGATAATCCACAGAGCCTCTGAAGGCACTAGATCGCCACTGCAGGCTCCTTGAGACACTGAAAAACTATGAGTCTCCTTGCTTTCTTGGCGGGTAGGCTCATGGTCTGGGGCAAGTGCTCAGCCCTGGTCACCTGCCGCCAGGAAATAGACTTGGTGCTGTTGAGGGGGTACGGTGGGAGTGAGACAGGCCCTTAGGGCTGTGGGCTGTGCGGGAGCAAGGTGAGGCCTGTGACTACCAGCTTTCCCCCATTTCCCTGGTGACCTGCATGTCTCAGCAGAGGCAGCCATAAAAGGCAGCCACAATCCCCCTGGTAACGAAACTCCATTGTCCTGGGAACCACATCCCCATCCCCCACAGCAGCTGCAGCAAGCCCCATCCAAGAAGAGTCTGAGCTCAGATACGTCTATCCCTGTCCCAACCTGGCGGTCTTTCTCTACCAGCCCTGGTATCCCTGCCCCCCGGCGGTCTTTCTCTACCAGCCCTGGTAGCCAAAGACAAAGGTCACAATCTCTTGGGAGTTCTATGGCCCTGCCCACTGCCTGAGAAACCTGAAAACTTAACCAGGCGTCCCTATGGCAAGTTTGCATCCTCCCTACAGTACTGCAGCTGATGCACTCTTGACAGTGCCACCTCCTGGCTGGAGGACAACCAACACAAAACCAGCGCACCAAACAAAACTCCAACCACAGACCCTCAGAGAGTCCACTTCATTCCCCTGCTCCCTCCACCAGAGCAGGTGCTGGTGTCCATGACTGAAAGACCTGATGATGGATCACATCACAGGACTCTTTGCAGACACTCCCCAGTACCAGCCTGGAGCCTAGTAGATCTGCTGGGTGGCAGACTCAGAAGAGTAAACACAGTCACCGTAGTTTGGCTCTCAGGAAGCCCCATTCCTAGCGGAAGGGGGAGAACACCACATCAAGAGAGCACCTGTGGACAAAAGAATCTCAACAGCAGCCCTTGAGTTCCCTCTGACACAGTCTACTCAAATGAGAAGGAACCAGAAAAACAATTCTGGTAATAAAACAACACAAGGTTTTTAACAGCCCCAAAAGATCACACCAGCTCACCAGCGATGGATCCAAACCAAGACAAAATCTCTGAATTGCCAGAAAAAGAATTCACAAGGTCGAATATTAAGTTAATCATGGAGGCACCAGAGAAAGGTGAAGTCCAACTTAAAGAAATCAAAAACATGACACAGGATATGAAAAGAAAAATCTTCAGTGAAATAGGCAGCATAAATAAAATCAATCACAACTTCTGGAAATCAAGGACACACTTAGAGAAATGCCAAATGCACTGAAAAGTCTCAGCAACAGAATCAAACAAACAGAAGAAAGAACTTCAGAGCTTGAAGACAAGGCATTTGAATTAATCCAATCCATCAAAGACAAAGACAAAGAATTTAAAAAATGAAGAGGCCGGGTGCGGTGGCTCAAGCCTGTAATCCCAGCACTTTGGGAGGCCGAGGCGGGAGGATCATGAGGTCAGGAGATTGAGACCATCCTGGCTAACATGGTGAAACCCCGTCTCTACTAAAAATACACAAAAAACTGTCCTAGCTACTTAGGAGGCTGAGGCAGGAGAATGATCCCGAGAGGCGGGGCTTGTACTGAGCCCAGATAGCACCACTGCACTCCAGCCTGGGCAACAGAGCAAGACTCCATCTCAAAAAAAAAAAAAAAAAAAGAAGAAGAAAGCCTCCAAGAAGTTTGGGACTATGTTAAACACCCAAACCTAAGAATAATCGGTGTTCTGGAGGAAGAAGAGAAACCTAACAGTTTGGAAAACATATTTGAGAAAATAATGGAGGAAAACTTTCCTGGCCTTGCTAGAGATCTAGACATCCAAATACAAGAAGCTCAAAGAACATCTGAGAAATTCATCACAAAAAGATCATCGCCTAGGCACATAGTCTATTTAAAGTCAAGACAAAGGAAATAATCCTAAGAGCTGTGAGGCAAAAGCACCAGGTAACCTATAAAGGAAAATCTACCAGATTAACAGCAGATTTCTCAGCAGAAACCCTACAAGCTAGAAGGGACTGGGGTCCTATCTTTAGTTTCCTTAAAACAATTATCAGCCAAGAATTTTGCATCCAGCAAAACTAAGCTTTATAAACGATACAGTCTTTTCCAGACAAAAAAAGGCTGAGAGAATTCGCCACTACCAAGCCAGCACTGTAAGAACTGCTAAAAGGAGTTCTAAATCTTGAAACAAATCCTCGAAATACATCAAAACAGAATTTCTTTAAAGCATATATCTCACAGGACCTATATAACAATAACACAATGAAAACAAAACAAAACAACAACTACAAAAAAACCAAAGGCATTCAGGCAACAAATAGCACGATGAATAGTACCTCACATCTCAGCACTAATGTTGAAGGTAAATGGCCTAAATGCTCCACTTAAAAGATACAGAATGGCTGGGCGTTGTGGCGGGCACCTGTAGTCCCAGCTACATGGGAGGCTGAGGCAGGAGAATGGCATGAACCCAGGAGGCGGAGCTTGCAATGAGCCAAGATCACGCCACTGCACTCCAGCCTGGGCGACAGTGCGAGACTCTGCCTCAAAAAAAGAAAAGATACAGAATGGATAAGAATTCACCAACCAAATTTCTGCTATCTTCAAGACATTCACCTAACTCCTAAGGACTCAAATAAACTTAAGGTAAATGGGTGAAAAAAGATACTCCATGCAAATGGACACCAAAAGCGAGCAGTAGTAGCTATTCTTTCATCAGACAAAACAAACTTTAAAGCAACAGCAGTTAAAAAAGACAAAGAAGGACATTATATAATGATACAAGGATTAGTCCAACGATCAGATCCTAAATACATATGCATCTAACACTGGAGCCCTCAAATTCATAATTACTACTAGACCTAAGAAATGAGATAGATGGCAATACAATAATAGTGTGGGACTTTGAATATTCCAATACTCCACTGACAGCACTAGACAGGTCATTAAGACCGAAAGTCAATAAAGAAACAATGGACTTAAACTATACCCTAAAACAAATGGACTTAACAGATATTTACCGAATATTCTATCCAACAACTGCAGAATATACATTCTGTTCATCAGCACATGGAACATTCTCCAAGACAGACTATACGAGAGGCTGCAAAACAAATCTCGGTAAATTTAAGAAAAATCAAAACTATATCAACTGTACTGTCTCTGACCACAGTGGAATAAAACTGAAAATCAACTCCAAAAGGAATCCTCGAAACTACGTAAATACATGGAAATTAAACAACCTGCTACTGAATGACTGTTCAGTCAGCAATGAAATCAAGATGGAAATTAAGATTCTTTGAACTGGATGATAACAGTGACACAACCTATCAAAACCTCTGGGATACAGCAAAAGTAGTGCTAAGAGTAAAGTTCATAGCATTAAATGCCTACATCAGAAAGTCTGAAAGAGCATAAAGAGACAATCTAAGGTTACAACCAAAGGAACTGGAGAAACACAAACAATCCAAACCCGAACCCAGCAGAAGAAAAGAAATAAGGGAGATCAGAGCAGAACTAAATGAAATTGAAACAAACAAACAATACAAAAGACAAATAAAACAAAAAGCTAGATCTTTGAAAAGATACATAAAATTGACAGACCATTAGTGAGATTAACCACGAAAAGAAGAGAGATGATCCAAATGGCCAGCGTGGTGGCTCACGCCTGTAATCCCAGCACTTTGGGAGGCTGAGGTGGGTGGATCACTTGAGGTCAGGAGTTTGAGATCAGTCTGGCCAACATGGTGAAACCCCATTTCTACTAAAAATACAAAAATTAGCTGGGAGTGGTGGCAGGTGCCTGTAGTCCCAGCTACTCGGGTGACTGAGGCAGAAGCATTGCTTGAACCCAGGAGGTAGAGGCGGCAGTAACCCGAGATTGTGCCACAGCCTGAGTGACAGAGCGAGACTCCATCTCAAAATAAAAGATCCAAACAAGCTGAATGAGCAATGAAATAGGAGATAATACAACCAATGAAACAGAAATATGAAAGATTATTCAAAGCTACTATGAACACCTTTACATGCATAAACTAGAAAACCTTGAGATGGATAAATTCCTGGAAATATACAACCTTCCTAGATTAAACCAGGAAGAAATAGAAACTCTGAACAGACCAATAACAAGCAGTGAGATTGAAATGGTAATTAAGAAATTGCCAATGAACAAAAAAGTCCAGCACAAGACAGATGCACAGCTGAATTCTGTCAGACATTCAAAGAAGAAATGGTACCAATCCTATTGACAATATTCAAAAAGATAGAGAAAAAGGGAATCCTCCCTAAATCATTCTATGAAGCCAGTGTAACACTAATACCAAAACCAGGGAATGATCTAACAAAAAAAGAAAACTACAGACACATATCCCCAATTAACACAGATGCAAAAATCCTCAACCGCATATCAAGAGAATCCACCATGATCAAGTGGGTTTCATACCAGGGATGCAGGGATGGTTACATAAGTCAATACATGTGATATACCACATAAACAGATTTAAAAACAAAACTCACACGATCATCTCAATAGATGCAGAAAAAGTATTTGACAAAATCCAGCATCCCTTTATAATTAAAACCCTCAGCAAAATCAGCACAGAAGGGACAAACCTTAAGATAACAAAAGCCACCTACGACAAACCCACAGCCAACATTATATTGAATGGGGAGAAATTAAAAGCATTCCCCCTGAGAAGTGGAAAAAGACAAGGATGCCCACTTTCACCACTTCTACTCAACATAGTACTGGAAGTCCTAGCCAGAGCAATCAGACGAGAGAGAGAAAGAAAGAAGGGCACCCAAATTGGTACAGAGGAAGACAAAAGATTGCTGTTTGCTGCTGATATAATCGTATACCTAGAAAACCCTAAAGACTCATCCAAAAACCTCCTAGAACTGGTAAGTGAATTCAGCAAAGTTTCAGGATACAAAATTAACGTGCACAAATCAGTACCTCTGCTATATACCCACAGTGACCAAACTGAGAAACAAATCAAGAACTCAACCCTAGGCCGGGCACGGTGGCCCACACCTGTAATCCCAGCACTCTGGGAGGCCGAGGTGGGTGGATCACTGGAGGTCAGAAGTTCGAGACCAGCCTGACCAACATGGCGAAACCCTGTCTTTACTAAAAATACAAAAATTAGCTGGGTGTGGTGGTGCGTGCCTGTAATCCCAGCTACTTGGGGCAGGGGCCAGGGGGTGGGGGTTGAGACAGGAGAAGCACTTGAATCCAGGAGGCGAAGGTTGCAGTAAGCTGTTGTGCTACTGTACTCCAGTCTGGGCAACAGAGTGAGACACTGTCTCAAAAAAATAAATACATAAAATAAAATAAAAACAAAAATTACTCAACCCTTCTTTTTTTTTTTTTGAGACGGAGTCTCGCTCTGTCGCTCAGGCTGGAGTGCTGTGGCTGGATCTCAGCTCACTGCAAGCTCCGCCTCCCGGGTTCATGCCATTCTCCTGCCTCAGCCTCCCGAGTAGCTGGGACTACAGGCGCCTGCCACCTCGCCCGGCTAGTTTTTTGTATTTTTTTTTAGTAGAGACGGGGTTTCACCGGGTTAGCCAGGATGGACTCGATCTCCTGACCTCATGATCCGCCCGTCTTGGCCTCCCAAAGTGCTGGGATTACAGGCTTGAGCCACCGCGCCCGGCCACTACCCTTCTTACAATAGCTAAAGGAAAATAAAATACTTAGGAATATACCTAACCAAGGAGGTGAAATACCTCTACAAAGAAAACTACAAGACACTACTGAAAGAAATCACAGACAACATAAACAAATGGAAACACATCCCATGCTCATGGACGGGTAGAATCAATATTGTGAAAATGACTATACTGCCAAAAGTAATCTACAAATTCAACGCAATTCCCCCCAAAATACCACAATTCTTCACAGAACTAGAAAAAACATTCTTAAAATTCATATGGAACCAAAAAAGACCCTCCATAGCCAAAGTAAGACTGAGCAAAAGGAACAAATCTGGAGGCACCACATTACCTGGCTCCAAACTATACTATGAGGCCATAGTCACCAAAACAGCATGGTACTGGTATAAAAATGGATACATAGAAGGAAGCAGAATAGAAAACCCAGAAAGAAAGCCAAATACTTACAGCCAACTGATTTTTGACAAAGCAAACAAAAACATAAAGTGGGGAAAGGACACCCTATTCGACAAATGGTGCTGGGATAATTGGCAAGCCACATGTGGAGAATGAAACTGGATCCTCATCTCTCACCTTATTAAAAAATCAACTCAAAATGGATCAAAGACTTAAATCTAAGACTTGAAACCATTAAAATTTTAGAAGATAACATCAGAAAACCCTTCTAGACATCGGCTTAGGCGAAGACTTCATGACCAAGAACCCAAAAGCAAATCCAACAAAAACAAAGATACACAGACGGGACTTAATTAAACTGAGGAGCTTCTGCACAGCAAAACAAATAATCAGCAGACTTAACAGACAACCTACGGAGTGGGAGAAAATCTTCACAATCTATACTTCTGACAAAGGACTAATATCCAGAATCCACAGGGAACACTTTTACACTGTTGATGGGAATGTAAACTAGTACAACCATTATGGAAAACAGTACAGAGATTCCTTAAAGAACTAAAAGTAGATCAATTGTTTGATCCAGCAATTCTACCACTAGATATCTACACAGAGGAAAAGAAGTCATTATATGAAAAAGACACTTGCACGTGCATGTTGATAGTAGTGCAATTCACAATTGCAAAATTATGGAACCAGCCCAAATGCCCATTTTTCAATGAGTGGATAAAAAAATATATGGTGTGTACACACATACACACACACACACACCACGGAATACTACTCAGCCATAAAAAGGAATGAAATAATGGCATTTGCGGCAACCTGAATGGAACTGGAAATTATTATTCTAAGTGAAATAACTTGGGAATGGAAAACCAAACATAGTATGTTCTCACTCGTAAGTGGGAGCTAAGCTATGAGGATGCAAAGGCATAAGAATGATACGCTGGCATTTGGGGACTCAGGGGAAAGCATGGGAGCAGGGTGAGGGATAAAAGACTACACACTTGGTATAGTATACACTGCTCGGATGATGGGTGCACCAAAATCTCAGAAATCACCACTAACTTATTCATGTAACCAAACACCACCTGCTCCCTAAAACCTACTGAAATAATAAAAACAAAAATCCAAAAAACAAAAAATAAAATCCTGAAGTTTCCCATCCTTTAAAATTAAAAAAAGAAAAAAGAAATAAAAGGCACCCAGAGATAAACTATCTCTATTTGCCAATGACATGATCCTGTATATAGAAAATTCAAACTACATAACTACTAGAGGTAACAAATGAGTTCAGCAAGGTTGTGGGATCAAAGATAAACACCTAAAAGTCAACTGTATTTCCATATGCTAGCAATAAAAATTCCAAAAATAAACAAAACAATTCCATTCATAACAGCATCAAAAGAATAAAATACTCGCTGGGCATGGCTCACCCCTGTAATCCCAGCACTTTGGGAGGCTGAGGCAGGTTGGATGACTTGAGCTCAGGAGTTCGAGATCAACCTGGGCAACATGGTAAAACCCTATCTCTACCTAAAATACAAAAAAAATTGTGGTGGCACGTGTCTGTGTTCCCAACTACTTGGGAGGCTGAGGTGGGAGGATCATCTTGAGCCTGGGAGGTGGAGGCTGCAGTGAGCTGAGACTGTCCCAACAACACTCCAGCCTAGGTGACAGAGCGAAACTCTGTCTCAAAAAAAAAAAAAAAAAAAGGGAGAGGAGCGAGAGAATACTTACAAATAAATTTAACAAAAGAACTCCAAGACTTGTACACAGAAAACTGCAAAACATTATTGAAAGGAATTACAGAAATACACCCATATATTTACAGTTAACGGATTCTCTATATGGTTGCCAAGGCCATTCAATGTGGAAAGCAGAGTCTTTTCAACAGTGATGCTATCCACACACAAAAGAAAGAAATTGGACTTCTACTTCACATTACAACTCAAAATGAATCAAAGACCAAAATGTAAAATCAAAACCATAAATCAAAACTCTTAGAAGAAAACTTCAGTATAAGTCTTTATGATGTTGGATTATGCAATGGCTTCTCAGGTACAATACAAAAAGTTACAAAAGAAAAAATATTTTAAAAAGCATTGATTTTTAGAGTCAATCATTACCGCGAAATTGCATTTTCTAAAGTTTTATCCACTTATACTTCAACAGAAATGTATCAGTATATTTTTACCCCATACTCTCACCAGCAGAATGTACTGATAAACTTTTTGATTTTTTGGTAACATAATGTTTAAAATGTATTAACTGTTTTAATTTGCATTTATGTTATTACTCACCTTTTTCTACTTTTTCACCTTAACAAATTATGTTGAGATATTCACATACCATAAAATCTACCTTTTTAAAGTATGCAATTCAGTAGTTTCTAGTTTATTCACAGAGTTGTGCCATCATCATTACTTTCTAATTCCAGAACATCCTTATTGCCACATAAACAAACTGTATCTATTAGCAGTCACTCCCCATTCTGCCTACACCCACCACCTGGCAACCGTGAATCTACTTTCGGTAAGTATGGATTTATCTACTCTGGACCTTTCATATAATAAAATTACGCGACAAGTGGGCTTTCGTCCCTGATCAATTTACAATGATAAAGTTATAACTAATTATTTTAGTATATCCGAATGCACAAAAAAACCTGGTTACTAAAAATCCAGTCATTCAATTAGACTTCTAAAATGATTTAAATATACGGCGCTGTGTAAGTGACCAATGGTTAGAGACAACCTTTTGTGAACGTTAGCCATCATAATTTCAAAATTAAACTATAAATTTCTGTTTAAAAATTTCTGCTTTACATAAGAAAAAAAAAACCAAAGGAGGACATATTATTTCATTTACTATAGCTATTACAGCTATAGTATAGTGATAGGACATCTTAAGAGAAATGTATTAGAGAAAATGCCATGGTCTTCGTATTTGTATGAAAAACGGAACAGGAAAGGCAGAATTACTTAAACGTGGGGAGGAAACGGAACTTACATAAGTTGGTGTTTCCAAGCTCTCTGTGTTGACCAGGACTGGAGGAGGATTTGCCTTAAAAAAAAAAGTTGTAAACGTGTTAGCTTAACAAGAAAATAAAAACATTACATGTTAATGTTCACAATGTTAGAGGCACATGAAAGACTTGCTATTTCTTAAGTTATAATCTTATATGAGCTTTTTATATGTTAAATAATATATCCTTTTTCCAGCCCCAAACAGAAAAAATTATGTATAAGCAGTTAACATAGATTTGCTTTTAAGAAATAAATTGTTATTTCTGCTAAAACAGTCATGATTTTCTTAAGTTTTACACAGATCACCATAGCCTTCTCATAAAATCCATGAATATTCTTTAGTGTAACCAACAACTCTTCCTAGGCTGCTCAGAAATCATTGTTTTCTATTCCCAAGGATACCATAAAGATTTCAATCATTTCATCACTCAGGAAAAAATTCTTCCCACAGTGAAGTGTTTTTATACGGGGGAGGGGGGGAGGTCTATCACAGAAATTAATTGTAAACTTTTAGAAAACTAAAAATACACTCTTAATGTAAAAACCCCTGATTATTTTCAGCAGCAATGATAGCTTTCCACTGTTATTCTAGACCGCTCACAGAATTAACAGTGATTTATTACGGCAAGAAAAATAAGCAGAACAACACACACCTAGTTAAGTTTGGACTGAAAAAAGTCTTGGTTTTCTGGTTAGGTTAGAAATTATGATGTATACGAAACTAAAGAATAAAATGCAATTCATACCAAATGAAAAATATATTAAAAAACTGATGTAATTCCCCTCAAATTTCTTTCTTCTGCATATTTAGTTATAAAAGTATCAAGTCAAATAACAGTTTCAGAGAATAAAAAAGATGACTATCATTTCAACAAACTTTAGAAGATATGCTTATAAGCATTAATAGTTCTACTTAATTAACTAAAGAATTATACATAAAAGCTGTATAAAAGAACATTATTACACAAAATAACCACTTTCTTCCAAATATATAGGCTTTTAATAATGGTGAATATTCAAAGTTCAAATAACACATTATTTTCAGCACAGTGCTATAGCTAAATGATATGATAAAATGCTTACACAACCCAGTTTCATGGTTAAAAAATTATACAGTATGCATTTGGGCTATATCAAGCAGTAAATTAAAAATGAGCAGCTAATACTTCATTACATATAAACATAAAATTAAATATAATACTTCATGTTTAGTCCTACCATTGAATAACAGTCTACCTTTGAATAATTCAGTGAAAGTCCACTTAACAAATAAAAATTGTACTTATAAAATTGCTATTTAAGCAAAGTTACTCAACTTACAGACATTTGAGATTTTATGAATATTTCAAATTACTTATTTCCCAATGGCATATTGAGATTACTCAAACATAATATTTTACTTTGCTAAAAAAAATATGAATAATACAACTTCACTTTATTCTGCTTAAGCAATTACAGAAGAAGAGGGCAAGAAAGAATAGGATATTTAAAGTTACAAAAGAAATTACATTTTAAAAACACTATGGCAAGAAAGTCTTTTGGTCCTTCTGCCGATTTTTTAACCAAACATGCAGTGAAGAAAGTTTTGCATCAAAATCTGATTTATGCCTAATTATTATAATGTTAGTTGCTTATCAGACCCAACTCATCATCACTGCATAGAAGTTACCTTTTGATTCTATTCATTTAGAAGGTATTGCTAATGTTGAAATACATATAAACAAAATGACATAAGATGTTTTATTTACTTCAAAATAAAACAATGGAAGGCTGGGAGCAGGAGGGGTTATGGATCAAATAGAAGTACACGAGTTGATTGCTGTAGCTGGTGATGGGTATACATAGAGTTAATTGTACTATTATTTCTACATTTGAGTATTTTTGAGATTTTGCATAATAAAAAGGAGACCAAAAAATCACTTTGAGCCAAGTACTCAGTTTTAAAGCAGTTAATAGCTAAAGTAGTTGTGAAATAATGTGGGTCAGGGTTGCTATTAAAGATACTGGCATTCAGGCCAAGCACGGCGGCTCATGCCTATAATCCTAGCACTTTGGGAGGCCAAGGCTGGTGGATCACTTGAAATCAGGAGTTTGGGGTGAGCAAAATTATGTTTCTTAAGCCTTATTACTGATGCTTGGGTCAAATTATTTAGGAACTTTTTAGTTCCTCCTTCTGGAATATCCTTGCCCTTATACTGCCTCTACCCCCAATCTCTAAGTGAATTATAGAGCTTCATTGTTGTCCAAGTTGGAAATATACACAATGGTATATAAATTTTAGTAACAGACTAAGCATTTCTATAGCTTCCTATGGTTTGTAACATATTTTCTTTTATATTACTTCTCTAGAGCCTCACACAGTCCCCCTGGGTAAAGACAGGTGTTGCTATCTTTTCCCAGATGGAGAAAATGAATTTCAATAATAATTGTGATTTACCTATAATCAAATGTCAGAGTGGTAGAGGGAGGTATAGAGAGACCTAGAACCAGGTCTGAGATTACAGGGTCACTTGAACCAAGGTGCAATGAAGGGTTTTTCTTCATTTGAAATAATTTCATGTAGACTCTTTCCAAGTCTTTTAGTTGTAGTTCTCTGATTTTCCATGTTACCTGTTCTACTACCTGCTGTCTTGGTTAAGGATCCCAAAGTCTTTTTTTTTTTTGAGACAGAGTCTTGCTCTGTCGCCCAGGGTAGGATTTTTTAAGTCAGGTTTATTGGCTGAGCACATGGCTCACCCAAATTTTACCATTCTATTTCATTAACAAAGGATCTTGTAGTGTTTGCTGCTGTAACAGACTGAAGCAAACTTACAAAGTTTTCAGAGGGCAATATTATATTTTTAAAAATTGTGTTAAAATAAATTCTAAGATCCAATTATTTTAAAACAGGTCAAAATAGTTTAGAAAATGCACTTTTACAGTGTGCATTGTATTTCTCCTTCTCAGCACTGATCAAAGTTTCATTATGTTATTTGTCTGATGTTCCTTCCTCCTCTACTCAATTATAAACAAGTGCTTTACAAGTGCTTTTCCAAGGCAGCACTCACAAACCCCAGAGAATACCTCTTAGATCCTAATTTGAGACACACTGTATTCAAAGTTAAATGCTACGACTGAGGTGATCGCTGCAGGTTAAAATGATTGTAAAAACAAATGGGGTGGATTCTGGAAAGATGGTAGAGTAGGAAGCACCACAAATCTGTTTCTCCACCTTGAAAACAATTTCAGTGGCAGCATCTGTCTGATGTAAATACTTTGGAACCTGGAGTCTACTGAAGGCTTGCAACTTCCAGGTGAAGGCTTGGACAGTAAACTGTAGTTAATTTCAGTCACTTCCAGGTTTAGCACAGGAGCAGCTACCCATACTCTATCCCTCAGTCAACTGTGTGATGCTTGCAGAAGTCATGGTGGGCAAAGAAAATCACGTTCTCCAAATATTGGAGATCTGTGCTCTAACTGCTGCTTCTCCTCACAAAGGTGCAAACAGGCTATGGATACTGCTGTTTCACCTCCTCCTCACTGTTGCAAACCCCACCCAAACCTCCCAGGCTGAACTGATTTCCAGGAGACTTAAAGAGCTGGAGCCTCCCCTTCCTACACACCAATTCAATTTTCTTTTTCCCCTTTTGGGAGCCAGACATTGAAGACTAGGACATTAAAAACCAACCACGCATATGGAGGAAATTAGAAAGTCACTGTGCACGCCCAGGGGAAGGACAGGCTCAGAAAACATCTAAGAAGACCCTGCGTTTACACCTGAGGCTGATCTTTGACAGCCTCAAACAATCAGAAAAACAGTAACAACAAAAAAAGAAAATGCTGGAGAAGAAGGAGAATCTGATTTTCAGAGTCACCAAATTATTAAATTCAAGCGTGCTGTTTTCACAGGAAAAAGAAATCCCAAGGCATACAAATAAACAAGAATAAATGGCTTATTCAAAAAAGAAATACAAATCAACAGAAACTGTCCCTTAAAATAAAATAAGGCCAGGTGTGGTGGTTCACGCCTGTAATCCCAGTGCTTTGAGAGGCTGAGGCGGGCAAATCACGAAGTCAGGAGTCTGAGACCAGCCTGGCCAACATAGTGAAACCCTGTCTCTACTACAAATACAAAAAATTAGCTGGGTGTGGTGGCAGGCGCCTGTAATCCCAGCTACTTGGGAGGCTGAGGTAGGAGAATCACTTGAACCCAGGAGGTGGAGGTTGCATTGAGCCAAGACCACGCCACTGTACTCCAGCCTATGCAACAGAGCAAGACTCCATCAAAAAACAAACAAACCAACCCCAAAAACCTGATAGCAAATCTACTACACAAAGACTTTCTTAAAGAATTAAAAGATGTGAACAAAAGCAAGAAAATGCTGTATGAACAAAATGGAAATACCAATAAGGAGAAATAAAAATTTATAAAATTCAGGAACTGAGAAGTACAATAACTGAAAATTCAGTGGAGGGATTCAAAAGCATATTTGAGCAGCTAAAAAAAAATTAGCATGAAGACAGGACAATGGAAAGTATTGAGTCTGAAGAACAGAAATGAAAAAGACTAAAGAAAAGTGAACAGAATCTATGGGACCCGTGAGACATCATCAAGCAGACCAACTAGTGCATTGTGGGAGCCGCATGAGAAATGAGAGATAAAAGAGTAGAAAAAATATTTGAAGAAGTAATAGCCAAAACTTCTCAGATTTCATGAAAAACATGAATATAAACATCCAAGAAGTTCAATAAACAAGTAATGAAATCAAACAGACTCACACTGAGGCACATTATACTAGAACTGTCAAAGGACAAAAACAAAGGGAGATTTTTGAAAGCAACAAGAAAAGTGACTTGTCACATACAACAAATCTTCAATGAGAATATCAGCAGACTTCACGTCAGACACTCTGGAGGTCATAAGGCAGTGGGTGGAAATAATGCTAAGATAAGAGGAAAAAGAAACCAAACCTGTCAACTAAAAGTCCTGTATCCAGCAAGACAGTCCCTCAAAAGTAAGGGGGAAATTAAGATGTTCCCTGATGAACAAATGCTGAGGGAGTTTGTTATCACTAGAACTGCCCTGAAAGATGTGCTAAAGGTAGCAGTTCAGGTTGAAATGAAAGAAAACCAGATAGTAACTCGAAGTCATATGAAGAAATAAAGATCTCAATAAAGGCAAATACATAGGTAATAATAAACACTAGTTAGCAGTGTTGTAACAATGGTTGTGTAAATTCACTTTTGGTTTTCCACATGACTGAAAACACTATATTACATTTCCAAAATTTTTTTTTTAACTTAGCCTAGCCAGGCATGGTGGCTCACACCTGTAATCCCAGCAATTTAGGTGGCTGAGGCAGGCAGACATGGCTTGAGCCCAGGAGTTCAAGACCAGCCTGTAGAACATGGGAAACCCCATCTCTACAAACAAAACAAAACAGCAACAACAACAAAAATTAACCAGGTGTGGTGGGCACATGCCTGCAGTCATGGCTATTCAGGAGGCTGAGGCGAGAGAACTGATTGGGCCCAAGAGGTTGAGGCTGCAGTGAACAGTAATGGCACCACTGCACTCCAGCCTGGGCTACAGAATGAGACCCTGCCTAGAAATAAATAAGCCTAATATTAATAAATAAAGTCAATATTAGTAAATAACGAAAATCATTTATTAGTTTAAAAGCTAACATTATAACTTTGTAACTTCATATTTTGTCTCCTACATAATTTAAGACACTAATGCATTAAAAATTATTTGTTTCTGGTTTTGGGCATACACTATATGAAGATGTAATTTTGTGACATCAACAATTGAAAGAGGTTGGGACAGAGCAGTTACAGGGGCAGAGGTTTTGTATATTATTGCAGTTAAGCTTGTATAAATTGAGATTAGAAGTGTCTAGGATGTCAAATGTAATCCCCTTGGTAACCACATAAAATACAACTAAAGAATAGACTCAGGAAATGAGAAAGTTAAATGTTTCACTACAAAAAATTAATCAAAGACCAAAGAAGACAGTAATGCAGGAAATGAGGAACAAAAAAGCTACAAGGCATATATATAAAGAAAACAAGCCGGGCGCGGTGGCTCAAGCCTGTAATCCCAGCACTTTGGGAGGCCGAGACGAGCGGATCACGAGGTCAGGAGATCGAGACCATCCTGGCTAACACGGTGAAACCCCGTCTCTACTAAAAAATACAAAAAACTAGCCGGGCATGGTGGCGGGCGCCTGTAGTCCCAGCTACTCGGGAGGCTGAGGCAGGAGAATGGCGTAAACCCGGGACGCGGAGCTTGCAGTGAGCTGTGATCCGGCCACTGCACTCCAGCCTGAGTGACAGAGCAAGACTCCGTCTCAAAAAAAAAAAAAAAAAAGAAAAGAAAACAAACAGCAAAATGACAAAAGTAAGTCCTTCCTTACCAATAATTACTTTAAAGGTAAATAAACTCTTCAATCAAAAGACAGAAATTGGCAGAATAAAATTTTTAAAATGTTCCAACTACAAGCTGTATACAAGAGACTCACTGTAAATCCAGACACAAATATGCTGAAAGTGAAGTACAGAAAGGGATATTCCATGCAAATAGTAACCAAAGGAGAGCAGGAGTGGCTGTACTCATAACAGACAAAATAGACTGTAAATCCAAAAAAAGGTTATGAGACAACAAAGGTATTATATATTAATAAAAGGTTCAATATAGGAATATGTAACAATTACAAAAATTAACGCATCTAATAGCAGACCATCAAAGTGTAAGTAGCAAAAATGAGACAGAATTGAAGAAAGAAACGGTTCTACAATAATAGCTGGAGACTTCAATACCACATTCTCCATAATGGGCAGAACAACCAGACATATGATAAGTAAGGAAATAGAGGAGATGAACAAACACAATATACCAAAGAGACACAGAACTCTAACAACAGAACACACATTCTTCTCAAGTGCACATGGGAATAGAAGGAAACTATGTCAACCTAAGAAAAACCATATACAAAACCCCACAGTGAACATCATACTCAGTGCTGAAAGACTGAAAGCTTTTCCTCTAAGAAAGAAGGCAAGTATGTCTACTTTCACCACTTGTACTCAACGTGACCACTAGCTGAACAGTTGAAGTTGTAGTCAAAGCAATTAGGCAAGAAAAAGAAATAAAAGACATCCCAATTAGAAAGGAAGAAGCAAAATTACTTGTTCACAAATGATATGATTTTATACGTAAAACACCCTGAAGATTTTACACAAAAACTGTTAATAATTAAACCGATTAAGCAAAGTAGCAGGACACGAAGTCAATACACTAAAATCAGTTGTATTTCTTCTAACATTGAACAATCTAAAATGGAAATTAAGAAAACAATTCTGTTTATCACAGCATCAAAAAGAACAAATTTTCGGAACACTGAGCCTCCTAAACGCTAAAAAAAGAAAAAAAAAATTAACTTCATCAAGAAGGTAAAAAACTTGTAAAATGAAAACTATAAAACATTTATGAAAGAAATTAAGAAGACATAAATAAATGGGAAGGGATCTGTGATCACAGATTAGAAGACTTATTATTGTAAAAATGTCAATATTACCCAAAGCAACCTACAGACTTAATGCAACTCCTATCAAAATTCCAGTAGGATTTTTAAAGAAATAGAATAACCCGTCCTAAAAGTCACATAGAATTTCATGGTACCCTGAAAGTCAAAATGATAATGAAAAAGAAAAACAAAGGTGGCAGGCTAACACTTCCTGATTCCAAAACTTACTACAAAGTTACAGTAATAGAAACAGTCTGGTACTGGTGTGCAGACAGACATATAGAAGGGAATAAAGCAGAATCCAGAAATAATGCCATATACAATAATCAACCTAAAATGGATCATGATCTAAATGTAAAACCTAAAACTATAAAACTGTTAGAAGAAAATACAGGCTAAAAGTGAGACAATGGAACTGACAGTGATTTCTTGGGTATGACACAAAGGTACAGGCAAAAGGAAAAATAGGTTAAGTCATATCTCTGACAAGACATGAGATCCAGAACACACAAAGAACTCCTAAATCCCAACAATAATACCAAACACCCTAATTAAAAAATGGTCAAGGAACTCATACATTTTCTCAAAGAAGACATACAAATGGACAGTAAGCACATGAAAAGATGTGTCACTAATCATTATAGAGATGCAAATCAAAACTACAACGAGATGTCACCTCACACCCATTAGCCTGGCTACTATTAAGAAAACAAAATAAAAAGTGTTGGTGAGGATGTGGAGAAATTGGAATCCTTGTGCACTTTGGTGGAAATATAAAATGCTACAACCAGCTGGGTGCGGTGGCTCACACCTGTAACTCCAGCACTTTGGGAGGCTGAGGCGGGCGGATTACCTGAGGTCGGGAGTTCAAGACCAGCCTGACCAACATGGAGAAACCTTGTCTCTATTTAAAAAAAAAAAAAAAAAATAGCCGGGCATGGTGGCACATGCCTGTAATCCCAGCTACTCAGGAGGCTGAGGCAGGAGAATCACTTGAACCTAGGAGGTGGAGATTGTGGTGAGCCAAGATCGCACCATCGCACTACAGCCTGAGCAACAAGAGCGAAACTCTGTTTCAAAAACAAAAAAAGGTCCAGAGGCAATATGATGCTCTGTTCTGGACATATCTCTAATGTAATTACTCTCACATTATGTGGGAGCTATCTGTTAAACTTGTCTCTTGCACAAACACCTAGTAGGCTTCTAGAGGACAGAGAATGTTCTATTCATCTTCAAAGCACATATTCAAATATCAAAAAAGACCATACACAAAAAATTAGCTCTAAAGCATTTTCAACAATATTTTAATTACATGATAACTTTTCAGAACTGATAGAAATAAAGGTTTAAAATATCTAGTTTTAAAGCAGAGTATTTACTCTAGGGTGCAAATAAGCCTCTGGATTTAATAGGCTGGAATCACAGAGATTATGTGTTTACACTCCCAGTAAGAACTAGTAACTGTTACCTACTCTGTACTCAGTTTCTATGTGGAGAAACTGAGGTTCTCAGAAGTTGAGTAATTTCCACACCATCACACATGTAGAGACAGGTGAAGCTAGGAAGTGGTGGAGTCAGGTATGAATATACTATAAAGTACATAAAGCTGTTTCTGCAATATTAAGCAGCCATTGAATATTATCTTTCTGTGCCACTCTGTATGATCAGCGTAATTCTGATTTGTAGAGGGCTTTCATAAAATACAAACAATATGATCAATATGCAAGTACTCTGAAAAGTGTAAAAGTGTTCTATAAATAATAAATAACTATATACTTTAAGAAAAAGTTATTATCTATGTGTCTTTCTAATTTGCCTGACTCTCAAATCCATTTTAAAGGAGTCAGGTTGGAGTTGCCCCCATTTTAACAGATGAAGGAGTAGAAAACTCAGACAGGGTAACTTGTTTGAGTGACAAAGATGGACTAGACTCTAAATCTTCTCTTCTACCTTTATTTCTAATACATACTAATGTATCTAAATGTAAAGTAGTGGATCTTTTAAGAATACATATTCACTTAATATGTTGAAATTGGGTTATATGTTAGCATGGATTTTAAATTTTACTTAGGGACAGACATTTTAGTCCATTATTTTAATTTTATGATGTACTTGACTAATTAGGAACACACTTATTCTGGAAAATGAGGTCCACTCATTGGCTTCTCACATAACACAACAAAAATGGTAAAACTCTCTTTCATGAACTTCTGTAGCATATTTAAAACCTAAAGTGAAGCTATGCAGAATAAATAGGTCTTTTTTGTGTGTATCCTCCTCAAATATCCTCATTTAAACAAACAAACAACAAAACAAAACTTGTTCCTTAGTTTCCTTTCTCAGAGAAATATGAGATAACACTAAAAACATGAACAGCCAAGACTATGTGGCAGTACTTGACATGCATTAAGTATCCTCTCAATCACTGTAAAATACGTCAAGTTAGTACTCCTGTCTATCTTCAGTGTTACAGATGAGTAAATGGAAATTCACTGTGGTTAAGTAAAGTGTGTAGCTACATAGGTTAAGTGGTAGGACTGGAATTCCAACCCCAGGTCATTCTGACTTCAAAACCTGTATTTTTGTAAGACTATGCAAGATCTCAACAATTTTCAAATGTAGTGGGATGTTAAGTTAGGGATGCTTGGAGTCAATAAATGAGAGAATTCTAAATAGGAAAAGACAGGCTCCCAAATGAATATAAAAAGACTGGTACAAATTCTCAAAGGATTCCAGAAAACTATTTTAATGCCAAAAAATTGACTGAAGTGAGAAGAGTAAAATAAACTTTCAATTCTACCTAAAAAAAAAAAAAAAAAAAAAAAACTGTACTAATCAACTCTGTGTATTTGGAAAGATGTTACATTATTACGATGTTATAAATAACCCTCAAACCGCTTGCTCAGAATTATATTTTATTTATAAATTCAATTTTTTCCTGCAATATAGAGAGAGCATCCATTTGGATTCCTCTATTCATTGTTGGTTTTATGAGTTAATTTTTAATTATTTTCATAATCAAAAATTATATAGTAGTAATATTATTACAATGATTACAATTCAGTCTTATTACAGTAAGGCTGAAGTCATTGTAACATTGTAATTTCCCCTAGAATCCTTGGTTGTGTGGATGTTCTTACTGACTTCACTTTTTAGGAGAGGGGAAGGGCACTGAGATGTGAATAATCACAGTTGATATCTTTTTTTTCCCCCATGGAGCTTATTTTGAAACTGTTTACACAGCAAACATAATATGTTTACCCAGATTTTATGCTACAGATCAATAACTGGCAAAAAAAAACTATGGGTTCATTTATTTACACTTTAAATGAGATTGTGATCTTTCACACCAAACATCTTTATTATTATTCTTAGTAATATTACCATTATTTTGACTTTGCATAACTGTTGGAAGGGCAGTTAATGTCTCAAGCCATCCCTTGGAAGTAGTAAGTCTTTGAAAAACTAAAAATGATTAGATTCTCTCATATTTGGCTATTTTTTTCTAAACTGTTACATATAATTTTTTACAAGTAAAATTTTACAATAGATTTACATAAAAGCTGTGAAGATAGCACAGAGCATTCCCAAATAATCCAGATATGTTGGCTATTATTTTTACCTAATAAATGTGAAGTGTCTTATCTAATCAAATAACATAAGAATGAATATTTCCAAAGAAGATAAATATATAATAGGAAACAATGTGCTAAATAAAATGATACATCCGGTACAAAATCAGGAGTACAATGATTTTTACTAACTTTAGAAGAATAAAGTTTTCTAAAGTAAAAATGTTTAAAAACTGTTTTAAGCAGATTCATAGGTACAAAGGCATGAAAACAAATCTAAGGTTCAATATTATGAAGTTCATAAAGTGTCCCATTTCACACACAACCTAATAAAATGGCAAATCTTGACTCCATTTATATTAAATCCGAAATGTTTAAGTCCCTAAAACTACTAACTGAAGCCCAAAGTACATTACCAAATTACAAAACACAGCTCAGTTTTAAAAAAGAACACAAATGAAACATTAAAAGCAAATGAAATTTTTGTAAAGAAAATTAATAAAATCTTTATAAAGAAAAAAGAAACGAATAAAAACCTGTGGTGCGGTGGGTAAGATGACAGTATTCCCAGCAGGGACTGGCAGGACAGGGGTCACAGGGACAGTGGGAGGAGAGGGAAGAACAGCTTCTGTTGGCTAAAAATCATCAACGACAAAAAGTCAGGAAAAACACCAAAATAAAAGGGAAACACATAACAAAAAATTGTGCCATAAAGATAAATTATTGTTTTCAGAAATAACTATGCAACAGGTAAAATATTAATACATTACACTAATATAAATAACGAGAAAATATCCTTTAGAAATTGTTTTAGAAACAGTCCCCCCCCAACAACTTTAATGATTCTGTAATTAAAATGAGTGACTACTCTTTAGATGCTTAAATGATAATAATAAACATTATCACTTACAATATTCCTTCCTTCTCTGGGAGATAAGACACTTGTTTCATAGACTGCAAAATATTTTTTCTAGTACTCAGAATACATTTGACTGCTTTCCTCTATGCATTCAGAAAACTAAAAGTAATTTTATTAGCCCAATCAGGCAGACAAAGAGAGTTTACAAATCTGTGATACTAACTTCTATTATCAAGAACCGTAATAACCTGCCTCAACATGCCCGTAATTAATTCAACTACCATTGATTGCCTATTATACGCCAGACATATCCGGCAACAATGAAAATACAATGTAGAGAGAACCCTGGTATAAATTAAACTAAGAAGTTTAACGTTTATCTGGCTTAAGTTATTTTTAAAAGGATGAAACTGGAACACAGGACAGTTGTTTTGTAATAAGACCCAATGGCTATATAAATAAAATACCTTATATATGTAAGGAAAACACTAAAATCAAGTAGATGAGGACAGCCTGCCTTCACAGGCCTTAAAACAGGAAGAACAAATTGTCAGACTAAAAACAAGGTTTAGCTTCATTCATAAATACAAAATAAAATGGCAAATTTTTTTTTTGCCTATCAAATTAGTAAAATTAAGATTTATTAAAAATGTATGGCGTCTCTTCAGCAACAGTGCTGAGACAATTGGATATCCACATGCAAAAGACGAAGGTCTATAGACCCCCATCTCACATTATATATAAAAATTAACTCAAAATAGATTAACAACCTAAATATGAGATTTGAAAACATAAAACTCTTATAAGAGAACACAGGGTTAATCTTTGTGACCTTGGATTTGGTAATGGAGTCTTAGAAATCCTGTGACCAAAAAAAAATATAAAAAAAATCAATTAGACTCTATCAGAATTAAAATCTTTTGTGCACCAAAGGGCATTACCAAGAAAGTGAAAAGACAGCCTGCACAATGGGAGAAAATGTTTGGAAATCATAATCTGGTAAGGGTTTAATATCCAGAACATTTAAAGACTCTTACAACTCAACAACACAAAGAAAAACAACCCAATTAACAAAATGTGCAAAGAGCTTGAATAATTTCTGCAAAGATATACAAGTGGCCAATTAGCACATGAAAAGATGCTCAACATCATTAGTCAATAGGGTAATACAAATAAAAGCTATAATGAGAGATTACCTCACCACTACAAGGGAAGTTTCTAACTAAAACAAAACAAAAAAAATCAAAGTAACAAGTAGCGGCAAGGATGTGGAGAAGCTGGAACTCTGGTAAAATGCTGGTGGGAAATGTAAAACGGTGCAGCTTCTGTGGAAAACTCTGGCAGTGTCTTAAAAACCAACCACAGAATCAGCATATGATCTAGCAATTGGGTAGGTAAATGTGCACTGGGAAGGCACATCCCCAAAAGTGAGGGCAAGGACTCAGACACCTGTATGCCAACGTTCAGTGCAGCATCACACACACAACAGTCAAAAGGTGGAAAGAAACCAAGTGTCCATCAGGAGATGAACGGATAAACAAAATGTGATAATACACACATAATGGATATTATTCAGCCCTACAAAGGAATTTTTTTTTTTTTTTGAGACGGAGTCTCACTCTGTTGCCCAGGCTGGAGTGCAGTGGTGCAATCTCAGCTCACTGTAACATCCACCTCCTGGGTTCAAGCAATTCTCTGCCTCAGCCTCCCCAGTAGCTGGGATTACAGGCACCTGCCACCATGCCCTGCTAATTTTTTTGTATTTTTAGTAGACATGGGGATTTACCATCTTAGCCAGGCTCGTCTTGAACTCCTGACCTTGTCATCCATCCACCTTGGCCTCCCAAAGTGCTGAGATTACAGGCATGAGCCACCACGCCTGGCTCTAGCAATAAAATTCTTAATCATGTTAAAAGATGGATGAGCCTTTAAAACATTAAGTGAAATTAGCCAGACACAAAAGGATAAATATTGCATGATTCCACTTAAAAGGCTAGTAAGTTTTGTTATACATATTTTACCAATAAAAAAATACAATGAAAATATTCTAAAAAAGCTTTTAAAAATGCATGAAAACTGGTACTCTCACACTGCTATCGGATATACAAATTCATGCAAACTTTAGGAAGACTAATTTGTCAGTAAATATCTAGAGCTTTAAAAATGTTTAAACTTGGCTGGGCATAGTGGCTCATGCCTGTAATCCCAGCACCTTGGGAGGCTGGGGTGGGCAGATCACAAGGTCAGGAGTTCAAGACCAGCCTGGCCAACAGGGTAAAACTCCATCTCTACTAAAAAAAAAAAAAAAAAAAAAAAAAAAAAAAAAACCACAAAAATTAGCCAGGCGTGGTGGCCCATGCCTGTAATCCCAGCTACTCAGGAGGCTGAGACAGGAGAATCGCTTGAACCTGGGAGACGGAGGTTGCGATGAGCCTAGATTGAGGCATTGCACTCCAGCCTGGGCAACACAGTGAGACTCCATTGCCAAAAAAAAAAAAAAAGAAAAGAAAAAGTCTAAACTCTTTGACTTAGTAATTCTAGAAATCTATCCTAAGGAAAAATTTTAAAAGTCAAGGTTTTAAGGTATTCTCATAAGGTGTTGTAAGATATTCTTTTGAACATTTTCTATTTGGTGAATTGTGGAATATTTTAAATATCCAAAGGTGTCAGAATGGTTAAGTAAAAAAGTAAAAAAATGGAAACTATGTCAGACTGAGGCCAGGCATGGTGGCTCACACCTGTAATCCTAGAGCTTTGGGGGGACACGGCAGGCAGATCACTTGAGGTCAGGCGTTCAAGACCAGCCTGGCCAACGTGGCAAAACCCTACAAAAAAATTCTGAATTCCATATTATGAGCTCAAAATTGATAACAATAGTAACTGGTATTCACTGCAATACTTACATGACCTTCCAAGAATGTTTGAAAACCCATAGGTTCTGACTTCTGATTTATGAATGTATAAGAAAAGTGTGGTAAGGCCGATGCGGGCAGATCACGAGGTCAGGAGATCGAGACCTTCCTGGCTAACACGGTGAAACTCCGTCTCTACTAAAAATACAAAAAATTAGCCGGGCGTAGTGGCGGGCGCCTGTAGCTCCAGCTACTTGGAGGCTGAGGCAGGAGAATGGCGTGAACCCAGGAGGCGGAGCTTGCAGTGAGCCGAGATGGTGCCACTGCGCTCCAGCCTGGGCGACAAAGCAAAACTCCGTCTCAAAAAAAAAAAAAAAAAGAAAAGAAAAGTGTGGTGATTTTGTAAGAACTGTGCTTGCATTCAGTGGATATACATAAGGAAAAACTAAACAAATACTGATTCCTACCCTTAAACTATACATAAAATTGATTTCAGCTGGTTTGCTGACATAATTGAGAGAAGTAAACAATATAAGACATCTAGAGGATGATACGGTAGAGTATCATCATGACCTTGGTGTAGATGACCTCTTGAAAGGAAAGTGCATGTTGCTGAAGCCCAAGCAGGGTGAGGAAAGCATCTGTGCGCAGGGAGTGGAGGGCAGGCAATAGCCTGGCAAAGGGTGTGGGAGCCTAAGCATGGCGAGGAGGGTGCCCACATGGACAGAGCAGTGGTGGCAGCCTGATGTGTGTGGTTGGAACCCGAGTGAGACAGACAGTATCTATGAGGCAGTAGCTGTGGTCTGGCATAAGGTTTTGCGTTGTCAGTGGACTAAATGGGATCTTTTGGAGCCTGAGCAGAGGGAGAAGGGCATCCATCTAGGGCAGCAATAGTGACAGGAGATTGCTTATGTACAGGGCATTCTGATCCAATAAATAAATACATGAAGGATATTGACAGCAAGGTTCCTTGTGTCAGAAAAGGGAGTTATAAATATGGAAAGATAGAAAATTAGCATGAGACCTATGGTGTTACACTAAAATTGGAGGTATTAGTATAAGCAGTTTTCAATATATATAGATAAATGCAAAAATAAATATAGACATAAATGTGTGTGTATATATGTGCATAGCTCTGCTAACTATGAGGACCTGGGAGCAGTTAACAGCTCAACAGCACGAATACACCTGGCATTCAAATCTTGATTTCTAAATACTCATTCTGCAATTTAAAACAACACAACATGGCCGGGCGTGGAGGCTCACGCCTGTAATCCCAGCACTTTGGGAGGTAGAGGTGGGCAGATCACCTGAGGTCAGGAGTTTGAGACCAGCCTGGCCAACATGATGAAACTCCGTCTCTACTAAAAATACCAAAAATTAGCTAGGCGTGGTGGCGGGCACCTGTAATCTCAGCTACTTGGGAGGCTGAGCCAAGAGAATCGCTTTGAACCCAGGAGGTGGAGGTTGCAGTGAGCCAAGATCACACCACTGCACTCCAGCCTGGGCAATAACAGTTAAAGTCCTTCTGGGGGGGGGGGGGGGAACAAAAACCACAAAACAAAACAAAACCACACCATGGGTCTTTGAAGAAATGGCTGATTCCAGTGCTAGAGCTCAGCAAGTACAATATGAGTGTAGACATCCTGCTGTGCCAGAAAATAAGGGAAGTGTTCAAAGAGGATGACAAATGACAAAGAAGTTGGCTTGAAGGGCTGCCACTGGCCAGCAGACTGGGAACTATCTGTGACTCAATGATAACAACGGCATAAAATCCACTGAATAAAACCGGAATCTGGGACCCCATACTGATATAAATAAATACACGAATAAACAAATGAAGATAAGAGCATTTCCTTATAACAAAATGCTAACTAAAAATGTAATGATGGAATTATAAAATCATCATTTGGCAGCCATCACAGTAACAGAGTAATTCATTCAGGAAATATTAATGAATGTTAAAACTTCCTGTTGCTAAGTGAAACGTCCATACCAGTGGATGAATGGCATATGCTCATACAAAAGTGTTTCATTTCAAAACATTAATTACAGTGGAGAAATATGCAGATAGTATCTTAATCAAGTGATCAAAGTTAACATCACCAGTAATGGGAAAAATCAAAATCATGTATTATGTGATAAAATGTAATGAGAGTACAATACCTCCAGGATATTTCTACCAAAGAGGCATAACTTGAATCTAATCATTAAACACCAGACAAAGCCAAATTGAGTGACACATTACAAAATAACTGGCTGCAGTCATCAAAAGTGTCAAAGTCATGAAAGTCTTTTACTTTTTAATTCAACTTTATTCTCTTTTTGAAACGACGTTACTCAGGTAGAACTGATATAAAAAACTGTACATATTTAATGTATACAATTTGATTGAGTTGCACAGACGCATACACCCATGAAGCCATCGCCATGAAGCCATCGCCATAATCAAAGTAACAAACGTATCTACCACCTCTAAAAGCTTCCTTGTGCCTCTGTTGTTTCCTGTTTTGTTTTGGTTCTTTTAAGAACACTAAAGTTTATTTTTTAAATGTTTGAAAATGTCACAGATGTAATATGTTAAATTTATTTTCTTATAACAGTCTCCAGTCCTAACAACAGGATAACAGCTGATTAATAATCTACTTTGATAGTCAAAATAAGATAAAAGTAGAAGCTTATGTCATATTTCAAGGTAAAGCATAACAATTTTCTCCACTGGGTAGTTGCTCTCCAAAACCCTTTATGATAAACCATGAATCCATTAATGTTACATTTTAATCCCACTTGTAACCCTTTGTCTCTGAGCCTCTTCTAGAATCATCTTCTTTAGATGAGGACGTGAATACCATTAAAAAAAATTTCCAGTTTACAGCATCTTAATCCATCCCACTCTCTACAGGGCATTGACCAAGTTCCCTAAAAAAGAACATAGGCCCCTGCCTCTTCCTTAAGGCCAACACTGCTGAGAAAGTCAACGAGGCATCAACACACACAATTCCCTAAACCACAACTGATAACCAATTCTGGTAACAAACAATTACAGAACAACAAAGTAATTCATTTAGTTCACTAGAAACAAAAATACAACTCTAAACAAATAATAAAAGAAAGCTGACTGATGAGGAACAGCAAAGATATTGAGGAAAGAGAGAGACCCTCTCACATTGTTTTACATTGTTTTATACTCAGTACCTGTTTTAAGAAAAAACAAGGAAGTGAAACCAAAGACAGGCAGCCCGCAGTCAGGCCCAAAAGTGGGCCTGGGCCTGCCTGGCCTAAATCTAGTAGTTAAAAATCAACTCATAACTTAGAAACCGATGTTATTCATAGATTCCAGACATTGTATAGAAGAACACTGTGAAACTCCCTGCCCTGTTCTGTTTCTCTCTGATTATCAGTGCATGAAACCCCTGTCACGTATCCCCTAGATTGCTCAATCAATCACGACCCTTTCATGTGAAATCTTTAGTGTTGTGAGCCCTTAAAGGGGCAGAAATTGTGCACTTGGGGAGCTTGGATTTTAAGGCAGTAGTTTGCCAATGCTCGCAGCTGAATAAAGCCCTTCCTTCTACAACTTGGTGTCTGAGAGGTTTGTCTGCAGCTCGTCCTGCTACATTTCTTTTTTCCCTGACAGGGAAGCGAGGTAACTCATGGACAGCCAAGGCAGCCCCTTAGGTGGCTTAGGCCTGCCCTGTGGAGCATCCCTGTGGGGGGACTCCGGCCAACCTGAGTGGGGCATTCCAAAGAACGCTCCTGGGCAGGCAATTGCCCCAGTGGAACGCCTCGCCAGAGCAGTGCGTAGCAGACCCCCGTGGAGGAATAACACAGTGGCTGAACACCAGGAAGGAACTGGCACTTGGAGTCCGGACATCTAAAACTTGGTAAGACTAGTCTTTGGAACTTGCCCACTCCATTTGAGTGAAATCATGGCCTGATCACCCACGGCGTGCCTTTATAGGTACTTTGGTTTGGTTTTGGTTTTGACTTGGTTTAAACTGCTTGACAGGACCGGTCTTGGGAAGTTGCCCACCCCATCTGAGTGGAAGCGTGGCCTGATCACCCATGGCGTGCCTTTATCGGCACTCTGGTTTTGGTTTTGACTTGGTTTAAATCGCCTGATAGGACTGGTCTTGGGAACTTGCCTACTCCATTTGAGTGGAAGCGTGGCCTGATCACCCACGGTGTGCCTGTACCAGCACTTTGGTTTTAGTTTTTGACTTGACTTGGATTGCTTGATACTATGGTTTTGGTTTTGACCTGGCTTGGATTTCTGGATACTCTGATTTTGGTTTGGTGTAAAAAGCAGAAGTGTGTGTGTGCCCTTTTCACCTGTTTTTTGTTTTGTGGTGTGTGTGTGGTGTTTTGTCTCAAAGAAGCATGGGTCCGGCACAAATAAGCCCACCCCACTAGGAACTATGTTAAAAAGTTTCAAGAAAAGAAAAAACGGGAGAGGCAGAATTTATATTTAAAAAGTTTGTAATAAGTCAGAAAGTTAAGATATGTTGAAAAATTGTCTGCAAAAGTCATAAAAGAAAAAAGTTACAAAAAAATTTTATGCAAAAAATGTTGCATAATTTAAAAGTAATAAGGCCCCCTAAGTACTACTGAAAAAACAGTTTATGTGCAAGGTGTATAAGAAACTTAAAATATACCTTTGGTAAAAAGAGTATAAAGAGGCCTAAGAATGTGGATTTTTACCTACATTAAAAGGTTAAAAAATTATTGTTTTAAAAGTTTAAGCAAGTTTTAAAACGTTAATTGTAAACAAAATTCTGTGTGTAAACATATTAGCTAAAGTTAAACAGGTATCATTCGGTTTTTTCTGTGAACTGGACATGAAAGTAAAAATGCAACAGGTTTTTCTTAAAGCATCAACCTGCTCTTTAACAAAAATTATAAAAGGTTAAAAAGAGTCTATAAAATCTTACCTTATGGTCAAACATGAAAAATTGGACAGATATATCTACAAGATTTTATTAAAATTAAGTTTAACATTAATAACACACTAATACAAAGGTAAAATTTCGCTTATCTGGTATAAAAATCATACAAGAAGCATTATTAAATATAAAATGGTGTTTAGCTTTCTTTGGTCTAAAAACTAATAAAGACAGGTGCTAAAGGAAACATTCATTTTACTAGAGGATCATAGAAGTTAAAGACTTAAGCTTTGGCAATTAAGACAGCATACCAATATGCAAATGTCTGGTTAAAACGGATCAAATATTCCATCTGCACGTTAAACAAAAGCAACTGTTATGCTTGTGCACATGGCAGGCCAGAGGCCCCGATAAGGTGGTCCTCCAGTCGACCAGGCGTGGGCTGCATGGTAGCTCTTTTCCAGGATTCTACAGCCTGGAGTAATAAGTCATGCCAAGCTCTCTCTGCTATATCCCAAAGTCCCTGCGGGTCAGCCCCCGAGGGCCATCCAGTTTCCATCTCCCAACACTAAGTTCACTTCATGTCTCTCACAGCAGGGAGGAGACTTAGCATTCCTTGGAGACCTGAAGGGATGCAGTGAGCTTAAGAATGTTCAAGAGCTTATCAATCAGTCAGCCCTTGTTCATCCCTGAGCGGATGTGTGGTGGTATTGTGGGGGACCTTTACTGGGCACTCTGCCAAATAACTAGAGTGACACTTGTGCTTTAGTCCATTTGGCTATCCCTTTCACCCTGGCACTTCATCAACCAGAGGGAGAAGAAAAAAAAAAAAAAAGACATTGTAAAGTGAGAGAAGCCCCTTACAGGTCTTTCAACTCTCACATCTATTTAGATGCAACTGGAGCCCCGCAAGGAATACCAGATCAATTTAAAGCTTAAAATCAAAGAGTTAGAGGATTTAAGTCAGTATTTTGGTAGATGACAGTCAATAAAAATGTAAATTAAACTACATCTATTACAACCAACAGCAACAAGCTTTTCACGAGTTAAAAAGAAATACTCAAGTTGGCCCCAGCCCTGAGGCAACATGACCTGACAAAACTCTTTACACTCTATGTGCCAGAAAGAGAAAAAATGGCAGTTGGAGTTTTAACCCAGACTGCAGGGCCCTGGCCAAAGCCAGTGGCCTGTCTCTCAAAACAACTAGACGGGGTTTCCAAAGGCTGGCCCCCATGTCCAAGGGCCCTGGCAGCAACAGCCCTGTTAGCACAAGAAGCAAATAAGCTAACTCTTAGGCAAAACCTAAACCTAAAGTCCCCCCATGCTGTGGTGATTTTAATAAATACCAAAGGACACCACTAGCTAATGAATGCTAGACTAACTAGATACCAAAGAAGCTTGCTCTGTGAAAATCCTTGCATAACCACCGAAGTTTGCAACACCCTAAACCCCGCCACCTTGCTCCTGGTATCAGAGAGCCCAGTTAAACGTCACTGTGTGAAAGCACTGGACTCAGTTTATTCTAGTGGGCCCAACCTCCGAGACCATCCTTAAACATCAGTAGACTGGGAGCTGTACGTGGATGGCAGCAGCTTCGTCAACCCCTGCAAAGCGACTGAAGAAGACGCCTGGAAGCTGACTGGTCCACGCACAGCCGAAGCATGAGGAAACTCATTGCGGGACTCATTTTCCTTACAATTTGGACTTGTACAGTAAGGACTTCGACTGACCTTCCTCAGACTGAGGGCTATTCCCAGTACATACATGAAGTCACTGAGGCAGGACAAAAGATTGCTACAGTCCTACTATTTTATGGTTATTATAAGTGTACCAGGACTCTAAAAACACACTTGTTTGTATAATGCTCTTCTATCCAAGGTATGTAGCTCAGGAAATAACCAACCTGATGCATGTTATGACCCATTTTAAGCCTCCCATGATCATGGAAAAGTAAAATTAATAACTGGTCCTTTTCTAGGTGACACAAGTAAAGTAATAGCTAGGACAGAAGAAAGAGGGGTCTCCAAGCATATAACCCTAAAATTTCATGCTTGTGCCACTATCAATCACAATCGGCATAAAATAAGATGCAGTTCTTTACATTAAAAAAGAAAAAAGGTTACACGGCAGGAAATAAGTGTATCTGCCATGAATTAAGCTCATGTGCAAATGTGTGTAATTACTGGTCTTGTGTCATCTAGACTACTTTAAAAAAGGATAAAAAAATCCTATTTAGCTCCAAAAAGGAGAAGGCAGCCCCTCCTGTACGAGTGGAAGCTGCAACCCCTTGAAATTAATAATTACAAATCCCTTAAACCCAAGACAGAAAAAAAGGAGAACACGTATCTCTGGGCACCAACAGGAAAAGACTAGGTCCTACAGTAACTATCTTAGTAAAAGAGGAGGTTCGTAAACTCTCTCGGCAACCAGTATTTCAGACTTTCTATAATAAACTAAATGTGCCAGTACCAGAGACGCCAGGAAAAACCAGAAATTTGTTTTTGCAATTAGCCGAGCATGTAGCCCAGTCTCTAAATGTCACTTCATGTTATGTTTGTAAAAAAACTGTAATAAGAGATCAATGGCCATAAGAAGGCCGAGAATTAGTGCCTACAGACCCAGTTCCTGATGAATTCCTGGTCCAAAAAAAAAAAAAAAAAAAAATCACCCTGATCATCTCTAAGTTCTAAAAGTCTCAATTATTGGACAATCTCGCATAGCTAGAAAAAGGAAAAAATTCACTCATTCTGTAAGATGACTTAGTTGTCTGGGGCAAAAACTGTATAATGGTACTGCAAAAAACAAAACAAAACAAAAAACAGCAACAACAAAAACAGTTAGATGGTGGAGTTCCAATTACACAGACAGAGATCCGTTCAGTAACTTTCCAAGGCCGCAGACTGTCTGGGTCCACCCACAATTCCACTGGGACTGGACTGCCCCCACCGGGTTATACTAAATATGTAGACATAGAGCCTACGCTAAGCTGCCTGACCAGTGGACAGGTAGCTGTGTTGTTGGCACTATTAAACCACCTTTCTTCCTACTGCCCATAAAAACAGGTGAACTCCTGGGCTTCCCTGTCAATGCTTCCCGTGGAAAACGAAGCACAGCCATAAGTAACCGAAAAGATGATGAATGATCTCCTAAAAAATTATATAGTACTATAGGCCTGCCACTTAGACACAAGATGGCTCATGGGGATACTGGACCCCCATTTACATGCTCAACCGAATCATATGGTTACAAGCTGTTTTAGAAATCATCACTAATAAACCGGTCAAGCCTTGACTATTCTGGCCTGGCAAGAAACTCAGATAAGAAATGCTATCTATCAAAATAGACTGGCTCTCGACTACTTGCTAGCAGCTAAAAGAGAGGTCTGTAAGACATTTAACTTTACTAATTACTGTCTACATATAGATAACCAAAGGCAAGTAAAGATATAGTTAAAAAATATGACAAAACTGACACATGTGCCCATACAAGTGTAGCACGAATTCGACCCTGAAGCCATGTTTAAAAATTGGTTTCTAGCACTAGGAGGATTTAAAACTCTTGTAATAAGAGTTGTAATAGTAGTAAGAACCTGCTTACTGCTCCCTTGTTTGCTATGTGTACTTCTTCAAATGATAAAAAACTTCATCGCTACCTTAGCTCACCAAAATGCTTCAGCACAAGTGTACTATGTAAATCACTATCAATCTATTGCACAAAAAGACATAAGTAGCAAAAATAAGAGCACTCTCACTAATAAAAAGTGAGAGTCTCAAAGGGGGGAAATGAGGAAAGAGAGGGACCCTCTCACATTGTTTTATACTCAGTACCTGTTTTAAGAAGAAACAAGGAAGTGAAACCAAAGACAGGCAGCCCAGCGCCAGGCCCAAACCTGGGCCTGGGCCTGCCTGGCATGAACCTAGTAGTTAAGAATCAGCTCATAACTTAGAAACCGATGTTATTCAGATTCCAGACATTGTATAGAAGAACACTGTGAAACTCCCTGCCCTGTTCTGTTTCTCTCTGACTATCAGTGCATGAAACCCCTGTCACATATCCCCTAGATTGCTCAATCAATCACGACCCTTTCACGTGAAATCTTTAGTGTTGTGAGCCCTTAAAAGGGACAAAAATTGTGCACTCGGGGAGCTTGGATTTTAAGGCAGGAGCTTGCCGACGCTCCCAGCTGAATAAAGCCCTTCCTTCTACAACTTGGTGTCTGAGAGGTTTTCTCTGCGCTTTGTCCTGCTACAATATTAGATCTGGTAATAGGATGCTTTGGGCACAGCTTTTAGAGCATGGTAAAACTCTGGGGAGCTGCATAAGATTCTAAATTAGAAAATGTCAAACTTAAGATTTTAATACAAATAACGAGGCAGCAATATACAGTAACCATTATATTTCAGTTATTACTGAAAATAATTCAGTATAGCATTTTAAACTTGAAAAATCTTACATAACTATTTCATTAGACAGAGACTGCTATGCCATCATCCTTGTTCTGCTCCATCTGTATCACTCAATAAAATCAGATCTAGAGTTTTTCTGTTGTTGTTTTAAAAAAAAATCTTGGCCATGTGACTATCAACGGTCTCAGTTGTTTCTATCCATAGCAACACCATGGAATCATTAGCCTCTGCGGCTGCCTTCAGAGACTTGTTTCCATGGCAACAGAGGCTATGATATTAACACCGTCACAAGGAACACTGCAGAAAATTGTAAATTTCTATAAAATTGGATACATTGTACTTATTTTAAAGTACCTTTTAAAAACCAGTATCAAATGGATGGCTATCTGTAAAAAATTTTTAAAGTGATTTGTTTTTAGAGATTCTTAATTTTCTCTACAGCTTTACATTTTACATTTAAGATCTTAAAACTGTAAAACCAGCATTTAAAACACAGATTTTCATAGTGATCAGAACACTCATTACATACAGCCATGTGCATCTGCTCTGCATATCCACATTTATGACCATGTACCGCCCTCCCTCACTTCGATTCATTGAAAAATAAACGTACACCGCACGAGCCTACTACTTTTATTAAAACCCTTTCTGCTTAAGGCAGCTCAAGTGGTTTTTATTACGTGCATATGAATCCTGACTAATACAGGAAGAAACAGAAGGGACAATTAGGAGTCTACTGTAATAATCCAGCTGAAAGGTTACTGGTGGCTTCAACTGAATGGTGGTAATGGACATATGAGTAGTCAAATCAAGATACATTTTGAATACATAGTTGGTATATCTTGGTGACTGATGTGAAGTCTGGAGTGAGGAAGGCCTATTAACACAATAGCCACTAAAAATCATCTTTTATACAACAGTTCGACTCAGGCATAAAAGAGTTGCAAGGCTATCTAATTATATTTAAAACCATTTTCTCACTAATTTATTAAAATGACTTTCATAGCATAAGATGCAACTCCAAAGACAATAAATGAACATACTATCTGATAACTAATAATGCTTATATTTCACATTAATGTGTTATATGAATGGAGTAAACTGATCTAAGAATATACACAAAGATTCACTACTGTATTTTTTTAATTTAACTTTTAAGTTCAGGGGTACATGTGCAAGTTTGTTACACAGGTAAACCTGTGTCACTGGGATTTGCTGTACACATTATTTCATCACCCACATATTAAGAGTAGTACCCATTTAGTTATTTTTCCTGATCTTCTCCCTCCTCCTACTCTCCACCCTCAGACAGGGCCCAGCGTGTATTGTTCCCCTCTATGCGTCCACGTGTTCTCATCACTGAGCTCCCACTTATAAGTGAGAACATGCGGTATTTCATTTTTTGTTCCTGCATTAGTTTGCTAACGATAATGCCTCCAGCTCCATCCATGTTTCTGCAAAGGACATGATCTCATTCATTTTTATTGCTGCATAGTATTCCACGGTGTGTATGTGCCACATTTTCTTTATCCAGTCTACCACTGATGGGCATCTAGGTTGACTGCATGTCTTTGCTACTGTGAATAGTGCTGCAATTAACCTATGTCTTCACATCTTTATAATAGAACAATTTATATTCCTTTGAGTATATACCCAGTAACAGGATTGCTGGGTTGAATGGTATTTCTGTTTTTAGGTCTTTGAGGAACCACCACGTTGTTTTCTATAATGTTTGAACTAATTTACACTCCCACCAACAGAGTATAAGTGTTCCTCTTTCTCCGCAAACTTGCCAGCATCTGTTGTTTTGATTTTTTAGTAGTAGCCACTCTGAATGGTGTGAGATGGTATCTCGTTGTGGTTTTGATTTGCATTTCTCTAATGATCAGTGACGTTAAGCCTTTTTTCATGATTGTTGGCCACACTTTTGAAAAGTGTGTTTATGTCCTTTACTCACTTTTAATGGGACTGTTTTTCTCTTGTAAGTTTCTTTAAGTTCCTTATAGATGCTGGATATTAGACCTTTTTCAGATGCATAGTTTGCAAAAATTTTCTTCCATTCTGTAGGTTATCTGTTCATTCTGTTGACAGCTTCCTTTGCTGTGCAGAAGCTCTTTAATTAAATCCCATTTGTCAATTTTTGCTTTTGTTGCAATTGCTTTTGGTGTCTTCACGATGAAATCCTTGCCTGTTCCTATATCCAGGATGGTACTGCCTGGGTTGTCATCTTAGGTTGTCTTATAGTTTTGGGTTTTACATTTAAGTCTTTAATCTATCTTGAGTTAATTTTTGTACACATACTTCCATATTTTTAGAGAAAATGAGATATATGAATTAGCAAATCTGTTGGTACCAATATCTTAGATGGCAAGGAAAAGTACCAACTGTCACGTCACTGCGGGTTAGTCAGGATCTTAGTTTGGTTTTGTATGGCATAATTAATATTCTTAATCTAAGTTCTTTGGTTCTTTGTTGAAAGATGTATTATGCTGTAATGTGGCATGTTTCTCTGATTAAATGTCAAAGAAGTTATTTAAAAGTAAGAGAGAAACTAAAAAAAAAAAAACTGCAAGCCTTTTGAATGTTTATAGGAGGATAAAATACAACACAGTAGATTTATAAAAACTCTGCTTAGGAATTACTGTACTCAACAGGGGTCCAGTACCTTCTAAAAATGGTGATTTTTATGGTTTAAATCTGTTTTTTTTTTTTTTTTTTTTTAATTCAAATGCCCTTTTGCCCTGTCACTGCAAACAGGTATCTTCCACATAAGCCGGTATAGTCAAAAACCAACAATATGTCATTTGAACCAGCTTCATATGACTTCCATGTCATAACTATCTCAGAAGCAAACACTTAAAAAACTAAACGCATTTTTAAACAAATCACTAAGGGTATTAAAATGTAAATCACTAAATTTAAAACAAAACAGGTAAATAGGAAAACACATCTAGCAATTAATTCTGTTATAGAAACATGAGTACAAGTATGTTAGTACAGACAGAGATCAATTTAATCGGCACTCTAAAATGTCTTGGGCAATAGACTGGGTAGTACAGACAGATCATCTAGTCCATGAATCTATCTCTACTTGCGAGATTCATAATATTCCGTTAAGGTTTCTTATCCCTTCATTATGAAAAGACAGTATTCTATCAGCATTCAGATGACAATCCTGTCTTAGTAAAGGATGCGCCAAACACTAAAAATTTAAAGTAAACAGAGACCTAAAACTTAAAGATATGGTTACATAATTGACAAATGGGGATGAAATTACCATTTGCAATATGTTTACCTGATTTTTATCAGAATGTGGCTAGAGAAATAAGCACAACCACAGACTTCATGACTAATAATCTAAAATGGACCCTTAATGCTTCCCAGTAATCAGATTTGCCTTGTATTATTCATCCTCTACAAGTCCCTAATGATTCACGTCCCTGTTACCATTCTCTCGAGTTGTCTTCTTCTATTTCTGCCACACAAATACACACATTTTCTATTGTTTCTTTCTTTTATTTTTCCTCCAGAATACCATATACACTCACATGTCACATATCAACATTTTGGTCAATGATGGTCCCCATGTACAAAATTATAATGGAGGTGAAAAAATTTCTACTGTCTAGTGATGTCATAGCAATTGTAATGTTGCAGTATAATGTATTACATTTGTGGTGATGCTGGTGTAAACAAATATACCTCACTGCCAGTCGCACAGAAGTGTAATACATATAATTATGTATGGTACATAAAACCTCAGAATGATAATTAACAACTATTTTACTGGTTTGCATATTATACTATACTTTTCATCTTCTGTATATTTATTATATACAAAAATAAACAGACACTGTATTCCATTAAGTGACATGTGACTGTGTTTTGGGTAACTATATTTATTATGTCTTCTAGTTTAATGTAAGAGCAGATTTCTGTGCTGTTCACGCCTATATGCTCAGTGTCTAGAAAAGTACACGTAGGAAGTGTTTAATACCTATCCGTTGAATGCATAAAACCATGTGACTGTCAAAAGAGATGAATTTAATCAGCACTCTAAAATGACTTGGGCAATAGATGGGGTAGTACAGTCTTCCTTCCCCCACCCACTTTCATGCGATATACAGAGCAGACATTGCTAAAAGGTTCTTTCTGTGTTTCTGGGCAGCCACCACCAATCAGAAGGTGTTCAAGATGTTTTGCAGTTTGATAACCTTAGAAGAGAAGTTTCAAAATGTAAAAAATTGCCAGTTTCATGTTGTTCTCTAGCAGTAACTAATTGCCTAATAACGTCCCATTTGAAAATAAACATGTCTTAGTCAAGCATATTTGCTTAAAATATTTTCATCTCTTTTCTATTCAAACTGCATTAGGAAGTACAACTTCTCACTGAGGACTCGTATTTAAAATCCATGGTGCCCTTCCTCTGAGGTTCCACTAATCTCAGCTGGTGTCCTTTGTTCCCCTACAGGTAGCTACTTCTGTAAATTACTCTCGATTTTACCTTGGCATTCCCATTTTGCCTTTTCAGTTCTCCAATATTAACCTAACCAATCCCATGTATTACATTTTTCCTGTTAAAACAGTTGCTGTGGTGTCTGTTTTCCTGGCTGCACCCTATTAAAGTTACCAACCCTCTAGCTAAAACATGGTTTCTTCTCCGTACCTCTAGATTCCTCATTTAAAGGTCAGAATATTTTGCTGAAATGAAAATGGTGGTGGTGGTGGTGGATAAAAGGGTAGTGATAAAGATGATGATGACCTTACTGATGTAATGTATTATGATAAGTGCTTTGCACATACTGTCTCATTTAATTCTCATTAAATTTTGATGTAGCTAAGCATTCCCATTTTCTGCAGATGAGGAAACAGACTCAGTACTGAGGTAATTTGCCCAAGGCGGCACAGGCGATATGGCAGAATATAAATGTAAATCCAGGTCACCATCCTCCAAAGACAGTACACTTACCTAGTACACTTTACTTATCTCTTTAAAATAGTTCAAAAAGAGTTTTATTTTGTCTTTACTGTTATCACTATATTTTACTGTAAAGACAATATATATTACCTGTAAAAAGAAAGAAATACTCCATCAATCCTTAGATCAGGGGTTAGCAAACATTTTCGTACACAACAACAAAAAAAGAAGCTTTATGGACCATGCAGTAATTGTTGCAACTATCCAACACCGTCACTGTAGTTCAAAAGGAGCCATACACAGTGCACAAACAGGCATGGCTGTGTTCCAAGAAAACTTTATTTGCAAGGCAGGGCGTGGTGGTTCATGCCTATAATAATCCCAGCACTTTGGAGGCCGAGGCAGGTGGATCACATGAGGGCAGTAGTTCAAAACCAGCCTGGCCAACATGGCAAAACCCAACTAGTCAAGTATGGTGGTGCACATCTGTAATCCCAGCTACTTGGGAGGCTGGGGCATAAGAATCGCTTGAACCCGGGAGGTGGAGGTTGCAATGGGCTGAGATCATGCCATTGCACTCCAACCTGGGCGCCACAGTGAGACTCTTGTCTCAAAAACAAAACAAAACAAAACAAACTTTATTTACAAAAACAGGTGGCAGGCTACATTTGGCCTGCAGATTGTAGCTTGCTGATTCCTGCTTTAGCTTTTAAAAAGGGGGAAAGAAAAGGCTAATTAAGTCAATGAAGAAAACAGAAAATGGCTTTAAGAAACCTATGTTAACCTTTAAACTGTAATTGGCTTAATTCTGTTGCAATTCTTTAACACTATGGCTTAAAAACTAGCAATTATTCTACAATAAAAATAAGCCAACTCCCTCTCCTCCAAAACCATGAAAGCGACAATTTAAAAAACAAGTAAACAAGATATACATATGGAAATTTCAAGTTTCACCTATAGTTCTCTAAAATACTTTTAATTAAAAAGTCTATATAATAAAGCTGTGCTCTTACAACTGAAAAAATTTTGATTTTGCCTCTATACTGAATATAGCCTTCCAGTTTGGAAAAAAAGTGATTAAAATGATATGATTTTTTGTTCTCTCTTTTCTTCGTTCTCCCTTCAAAATCCTGCTGTGGTACTTAGTTTGGCTAAAACAATTAACTCTTACGATGGATACACGTCTTCTTTGTTTTCCCTCTATCTTATAAAATACTTTTCAATTGATTTGTTTCCAAATGTATAACCCTTTGATACATCACATCATCCCACCAAGATTATTAGTCAGATTTATATATGGATAAATGAGGGTGGGATCTGTTTTAATTTAAAAAGGTTATAATCTCCAATTCTTTTTCTCAGAACAACAAAACAACAAAAATTGTAAAGCAATCACTTTGGTTCCATTCTGTCACAGCTGTAACTTCTTCACTTTTCAAAGCTGCTTGAGGCCGTAAGTCAGAGGTTTGATTTCACAGATACTGAAAATACTGTTCAGAAATGCAACCAAATTGGGGCTGAAAGGAAAAAGAATGGACAGAAAGTGCTCCTGTTACCAAGTGCGGAGGGAAAAATCTTTAAATGAATGCCTGGAGGGGCTTGCGTTGCGTTTAGGCTTCTACAAGAATCCCACTGCTCCAGGTGTCACTGCCAGTTGGTTTGTATTTGCATATGCCTGTAAAATTACCACATCAGTTGGTTTAAAATTTTCTTTAAAAGGTGGTAATTGTAGGCTACTGTTCTCTACACAGTCTGAACAACTATTTTTACCTTTATCAAAATTCTAAACTTTGCTATAAAAATGGAGGGCTGAAAACATTATCTAAATAATAGTGCCAGGAAGTACAAGGAATAATTTAAGAAAATTTCTTTAAAGAAATTGATACTAAGTAAAATTTTCATGATAAAAATTTAAGTTCTTCAGATATGTAAGAGTATAAATGCTTCACAATTTTTTCACAGAAGGATTTGAATTACTTCTGAAATTCACAACTTTACAAAATCCAGTAACATAGACTTGCTAGTTTTTAAGCCACAGTGTTACATAAAAATGGCTTGGGAAATTTACAGTGATCCAATATTACTTAGAAGTTCCAAACTTCCACTTAGCCAACAGCAGATTAAATAAAAATTAACACCTGTATAACATCTGTTTATTCATTCAACAAATATTTATCAAGTGTATTCGCCATGCTAGGCTCTGGGGACACCAAGGGAAAAAAAAACCACACACCTTGTAGCACCAGCTCTTGTGAAACTTATGGTTTAGTGGCTGACATTAAACAAAATCATTATCCAAATGACTGCTGAATTAGAGTTGTGATAAGAGGTATGAAGTACAATTCTCATGCAAACAAACACTGCTTGGAAATAAAGGAGAAAAATGTTGCTCAGGCTGACTCACCCTGATCCCATGAGCATGTTCAGTCACTTTTCAGCACTGTTATTAACACATTATTTTAAAGGTTAACTTTAAAACGTGTCTGAATATATTAAGAATATATAAATTATAGTCTGTGAAACTTCTTTCTTTTTGCCTATCTATCCTTGACAGAAAGGCCATCTAAACAATCAAGACACTATACAGAAGCTACGAAGATGAATACAACACATTTCCTAACTATGTTATCATAAATTTCAAATGTCTTCAAGCTAAGCCAATCTAATCTACATTAAGATACCAATTTTATAGTTTTTAATAGACTTTATATATTTTTAGAGCAGTTTTAGCTCCCATATGCCCCCTGCTCACACATACACATAAACTACCCATTATCAACATCCCTGCATTGGAATGGTATATTTGTCACAATCAACAAGCCCACAATGACACATCACGAAGTCCATAATTTACATTAGCGTTGACTGTGGAGGCTGGATATTCTACGGGTTTTGACACGTGTTTAATGACGTTTCCACCATTATAGTATCATACAGAATAGCTTTACTGTCCTAAAAATCCTCTGTGCTATCATTTATCCCTCTCCCCTAACCCCTAGCAACCACTGATCTTTTTATTGTTTCCATAGTTTTGCCTTTTCCAGGATGTCATCTAGTTGGAAACAAAGGGTGTGTATCCCTTTCAGGTTGGCTTTTTTCACCTGGTAATACTCATTAAAGGTTCCTCCATGTCTTTTCATGGCTTGATAGCTCATTTCTTTTAGTGCTGAATCACATTCCATTGTCTGACTGTACCACACTTTATCCATTCACATACTGAGGAACATTTTGGTTGCTTCTAGGTTTTGGCAATTATGAACATAGCTGTTATAAACATCTCTGTACAGGTTTCTGTGTGGATGTAAGCTTTCAATTCATTTGGGTAACTACCAACGAGTACAACTGCTGGATCGTATGGCCAATTTTGTCATTTAAAAAAGCTTATATAACCATTGTAATCAACGACTTTTTGTTTAATCTTCATCTCTATGCTTTTCTAGAGTGTCCTATCGTACAAATGATAAAAATTTTATTTTTATTTTTTATATTTTTTTATTTATTTTTATTTATTGTACAAATGATAAATGTGTTTAAACAGTTTAAGAACCATTTTGAGTCAGTACATGTAGGTGCACTGTAAAAGTTTCCAGAAAAATAGAAACATAAAATAGATCCTACAACATTTTTTGTGTGAAAGGGGGAACAACTGATTTCCAAGTCTGAGTTATCGTACTAATTTCACAAAGTTAGCAGCCTTTCGAGTAGAAAATTAAGAAACAAATGTGTCTGCCAAGAGTCAGCATCTCACAATCAGTACAACAGCATTTCTGTCCTAACTGTGAATGTTTGGTTAGTCAATACCAAAGGAGACGATTTCCACCAATTTCCCTGGAAAATAACCTATCAATCAGAGTCAGCAGTTTCAAAGCAGTTTAAGAAGACTGTCTACCTACCCTACCCTATATGTAGTCTACTTTTTAGTACAAAGGCACTACACTAATGAACATGAACAATTCCATTCCTTGGAGATGAAGAAAAAAAAATATTTTATCAAAACACAATTACCATTACACATGAGACAAACTGAATGTAATATGTATCGATAAAACGGTTAGGTCAATTAATCTAGGATGGTCCAAGATAGAGATGTCTTGGTGTGAAATTCAGATCTGTTGCCTGGTGGGAACAGTCAGAAAATAAATGGTTTTAACAGAGTGACCCCATATTCCTCTATTTACTCGGGAAGTCTGTATTTATGCCTGTTGTCTCACTTTAATTATTAATGGTTCCCTCTTTTCATTAAGGTATCCTAGTTTGGTCTGAGTTATATAGTTATCCCAGTTTTGAGGAAATTGAATGGTTTCTCTTCTCTTCTCTCCCTACCTCATTTCCTTGTGTGTATTTCTTCTCAGAGGGCAAGTAACAATCATCAGCTAGAGAACTATTACAATGCTAAATAAAGTGTGATGCAGGCTGCACAGAAAGTCTAAGGGAAAAGATAAACCATCTGCTTTGGCCCTCCTTAGCACAAGTTCGTATGTCCCTGTCTTTTCACTCATTCATCAAGTATTTTCTGGTTATCTACAATGTGCCAGCCACTGTCACAGAAACTGAGGACACAACAATAAACAAAACAGAAAAACCCAACCCACAGGGAGCTAACAGTCCGCCAAGTAAAAAGACAGATAAAAAATTCATGATAATGAAGAATCAGGTGAGAAGACAGAGCAATGTCTGGAGTGAAGGGGTGCTACCTTAGAGGAAGCAAAGAATATTAACAAGAGAGAAATTAGATGTCTACTGCTGCAGTTCAGGCAACAAATTATTGAATCAGAAGTTGCAGAAGTGTTGAAAAGTAGCCAGATCATAAATGTATCTTGAATATAAAGCCAATAGGATTTGGTATTAGACTGGATATGGAGCAAAGAAAAAAGGAATACAAGATAATGTTAAGGGTTTTTGTCTTCAGCATATTAGTGAATGGCATACTGAATAAAGAAGATTGAGACGAATAAAACTAGAAATTCCCTTTTTAATATGTTACCTTTCAGATGTTTAACCGAAGTGGAAATACCGAGTAGAAAGTTAGACATAAAAGTCTAATGTCCAGGGATTAACTCCGGAATAAAGATAGAAGTACTGATGGTATGTAAGGGCACGGGACTAGATAAGATCACCTGGAATGCGAGTATAAAAAGAGAGTTCAAAGACAGAGCCCTGAGACATCTGAACAGTTAGCAGCAGGAAAAAGGAGGATACTATAAAGGAAAATGAGGCCGGTAGAATATTAAAAGAGCAGTACTATCCACAAGTCAAAGGAGAAAAAAAGAATTTAGGAGAGGGAGTAATCAATTGTGTTAACAGTTGTTGTAGGGTCAAGTAAAACGAACATTGAGAACTGGCCATTGGATTTGATAATCTACACTCATACAAAGTGGGTTTTCTGGCTGGTTGTTTTAATGAAAGATATTATAGCAGGGGTATATCCTGATGGGACTTACAGAGGCAAGTCTAGGGGCAGTACAGAGGCAAGATAGATGATGCAGTGAAGAGAGAAGGGGATTTTGGAAGTTCTTGAACAACCAAAGGGACTAAGATCTAGTACAGAAGTAAATGGGCGAGCTTCAGGCACACAGACAGTTCATTTATTTTAACAGGCTGGAACACAGAGCAAGATGATTTATTTGAGAATAAGAGCAGGAATTAGGTATTAGAAGTTTCATGTGCAGTCTGCGAGTTGGTATAGAGAAGGCAGAGCTGCAATCTGGATGGTTTGGACTTTTTGTGGTGACTGAGGCTAAAAGGGATGTAGGATCTAAAAATAGTCCTAATGATATGTTTCGGGGATGTTTAGGGGAGCTTGGTAAGAAGTGGATAATCACTTAAATTTAGTCATCTACATGTGACTGGTTTTTACCAATTTGTAGAAGGGAGTGCTGGGAGGGGAAGAAAAGTCAAAAACCTGGTAGTCTCATCAAGAATTTGAAAGGCTCTTTGGGGCACCTCCCTTAAACCCTGTAACTAAAGGTGTTGAGATCTCTGGTTCTTAAGTTAACTTCATCAGTCAACAGTATTTACTGAATGTTTGAATGTACTGCACTATCTGAGGTGCTATAATTCCTAATAATCTATATCTGAATTTGTTCATATACTATTAGAGTTAAATGATATAAAAATAATAAAAATAACAGGTGCACCTAACTCTAATGTAGCACTTACTATGTGCCAGATGCTGTTCTAAGTACTTTATTAATATATACATTAAATGATTTGGTAGAAGTGACTCAATGACACTGATACCATTATTATTATCTCCTGGACAATATATCCAATGCATAGCTCTAAAAATTAAATCCTCTTTAACTCAGAAGGCACCTGTTTAGGACAAACAATATTTTTTAAGTATACAAATTAGCCTAAATATTTTTCCACACAGTTACCTGAATAATGTTTTCCTGTATTTTTAACTTAGGACAGGGTTTTTCCTCTAAGCAGATTATTCAACTCAGTTAATATTTACTCTTTAAGAAAATTTTACTATTCTATTTCAATTCTGACAAGTTATGTCTGTTCCATGTTTCTAAGAATAGAGCTCTGCTGCTCTTAGCTTAATTTGGCATGTTAATTGCTTTTTTTTGAGGGGTGGGGGAGCTTTCTGAATATGTATAATGATCTTATATGTTGAGATTTTCAAGTAGTCCAAAATGTATGAATAGTTGCTATACACACATTCAAAATGACCGAACACTTCACAGCTATTTAAAGTTCATAAGATTACTACTGTCATTAATAAATGTTGATATCACTAAGTAAATGAAACTTTTCACCTAGGCGTTAATCAAGTGAAGTCTAGAAGTGCTGCACTGGAGTTCTTTAAAACTCTGCTGAATATAAAAACGGGTCCCAGATTGGAACAGGACTGCGTATGCTAAGTAGGACGGGGCAGATTATTAAGTGATCCTAAACACAAGAATAGGAGGGATGCTGAGGGTGAGGAACCAAGGAGGGCTTGGCAATGCACAGAGAACTTTTTCTATATTAAATGGTTTGAAATTAAGGACAAAAACACTATGAAGCCTCAAACAGAAAAAGTTTCACCAATGTAATTCATATGAAACTCATTTTAACTTAACATTAAAAAACAAAAAAGCCCCTCAAAAAACTCACAATGCAAAATGAGATAAAATCAAATGATAAAACTTAGAGGCAGTCTGTAAGCTATTTGGTTATCACTATTGAGTGGGGACTGAAAGGGGTGAGGAAATCAGGGGCATCCGGGAAGTGTGACTGGAGGATAATATGAAGAATGGAGGGGAATCAAAGGCTGTGGAAAAGGAGATGGGCTGCTGGGAAAAACCAAAGACACTTGTGAGGGAAGAGAGAAGATCCAACCAATATAGGTACTCAAGAGGTATCAGATTAGGTTGTCATGTTTTGGAAGGCCAGGAGATAACATTTGAGGTGAATGGAATAAAAATTAATTAATTCTATAAGCATTTATTAACACCAACTACATGCCAAACCCTAACTGAGGAGCTAGGTGTCTTGCAAAAGTTTATAACCGCTCAGCTTCCTTATCATTCAAAAAACATTAATGACTTCCTACTGAGTTCCAGGTATCCTAGTAGAACATGGCACATAATCTTAGTTATGAACATGAATACCTCCAGCAGACAAGCAATTTAAATGAATCTATAAAGTACAGGTTCTTTTTATGTACTGTGGTATATTTAGGGGGATATTAAACCAGATAATTTTTATACTATATTTGGGGGGGATACTAAACCAGATAATTTTCATACTAATAGAACTTGACTTATAACAACTCTCTAATCTGCAAAAAGTATCATGTGGCTTAGTCATAAGGAATTAGATTCAAAGGTAATCTTTCTATGAAATCTTAAAAAGAGTATTTTTGACACCAGTGAAATAAGAGACCTCTGTTATTCACCAATCACAGTACAAATCACCCTATTGTATTCAAAGGTCTATATTATATGCTCAAAGTATGCAATTTCAATCTACGTTGTTTCTAACAATAAATCCCTTGGTGCCGCAAAAGAAAGCCGCCAGCCAGGAGTCAGTAAGTGAAATTTAAAAAAATATTCTAGCATCAACTAAGATCCAATTATACCTAAAGTTATTTTTCAGTCCTATTATAACTTGTAAAATGAACTCAAGTTATAAAAAAAATTAGATATATAAACTATCCAATGTATGAGTTATAAAAATGTATAAAATGAAAAACAAAATGTGGGTACTCCAGTGCAAGAAAAACAGAAGCTAAAACCTCTACCCTAATACCTGTATTTCTAGAAATAAAATAGAAATGAAAATAGTAATGAAAAAGACAAGGTGAGAATCAGGAAAGAGGTCTGAAAGAAATAAAAACTATTAATAACTCACATATTAGCATGCAGGAATACTCTGAACCAAAGTGGGTAAGGGGATAACATTTAAAATGGCTTTGTAGAATTGATCAGCAAATAGAGGTCATGACTATTTTAGCGCAATGACAGCAACGTTTTGCTCCAACTCCCAATTAACTATAACGTAATTCTGTGGTTTCAACAGCTTATACATGAACTACTTTTCCTGTCTTTTCATTTGCATGCTTTTAATAAACTGAGTGACAAATATATCAATGCTAGTGTTATCTGTGTATACATACATAGAAGGGTGTATATTTACATAAACCATATATATATAAAAAGTTTTAAAGATATCTTTCTTGTTGACAATGGAAAATACCATGTAGTATTATCTACAATGAGTAACATTGTCAACCTTTAGTCTTTGCATCCTTTTGTGATATATACAATTGTAGTCAAAATAAGGTTAGTAAAATTCGTGGGGCAGTATTCAATTTAAGAGTTAAATCAGTGGTTGCCCATTCAATAAGTTTTGATTGTAACTTGACCTCAATGCCTACGTAATGACTCCCCCTTCCTAGGTAATTCCATTTCTCCCAAATATTTAAGAAAATTAAGCAGAATTTCTTACTTAAGAAAGTTTATTTTAAATCCACACTTTTAAAAGACAATTATTCTAGTAACCAAAAACAGTAAAGAAATTTATAAAAAATATATAAAGAAATATAGAACTGTTGACAGTTATAGTTTATTGTGCTGCTTCTATTATTTTCTTTAAAAGATAGCTTTAAGGGAATTTATTTTAAAAGGTCCTAAGGAATGTGTATGTATGTATTTTCTTAATTTAAATATCACTGATGTCAGAGGACAAATGCATTCTCAACTTGTTTTTAAATTAGACAATTTCTCATCCTTTTATTTTTACTAAAGTTGAACTGACTGCTTGAAAATATTTAGAAATATGAATATTTCCCCAAACCACCCCGTACCAAACAATAGGTATTTCATTCAAACAAATATTAATTTTTATTTTTCCTCCTATAGACAATAGCTCATTTCCTCAAAAAGTGGTATTACGTGATTTTTTAAAAATTTTGAGACTTTTAGTATTTGCTCATCTCTTTAAATTGTGATTTTAATATGTGAAAAAATATTCCATGACTGTGTAATTGTACAAGTTCACTAATTTCAAATTAAGCTAGATTAATAATATTTACAAAAAAGGATTCATTCAATTCCTTGAATAAGCCATAATATAGCTAAGATGTAAGTATATATAATACTAGCCAATTATTAAATTGAATCTATTTTCAAAACACTGAAAAATGAAAATATTTCAAAGTATCTTCTGTTTCTTTACTATAATAGTCTCCCTAAGGTTATCTAATAACATACAAAAACTAAACAAACCAGTATTTTCTTTGGTCAGACATTATACTCTACAGCATTTAGCACAGTCTAAAAAGGAGATGAGCATTATTAATTCACATTTTAATTTATGTATCAATGGGTTTATATTTTTAGAAAAGTCATTCAATTGAATCTGAGGCTATTTTGTTTGGTATTACATAAGAACATAAGGAAAAATATTTCTTATTCCCCCTTTTGTGCTAAAGACCTGCATGAATGGACAGAAAACATACATTTCTACACATCCAAGGTTTCAAGCCATAAGACTATTTTTTAAATAAAAACTCTATATTAAGACATTTTTACAAAGCAAATGTAAACAGAAATAGATTGAAAATAATTTCAACAAGTGGTATGTTACCTGGGTGGAGCTGGTGGCTACCGAGATGCAGTCAATAAAGCTGTGTCTTCGAGTGAAAAATGCAACTATCTGCTGCCAGCGTGAAGGTTCTGGCTCAGCCTGCAGTTCATCTGACGAGCCCTTTTTTGCCCAGTGTTTCTGCTTTGGGCCTGCTGAGCCATGGCTAGAGCTAGTATTGCCTCCTCGACTGCCGCGAGAGTATAGAAGTGTGTTGTTTCCGAAAATGTAATTCATCTCTGCAGCCCTGCAGGTGGTTGCCAAGCAGGCTTACTTCTCTACCAGCTGCTGAGTGGTGAATGATCGGTAAAAACTGCAGCTAGAATTACAGCAGCATCACTTGTAGATCAGTGAAAATAAAAACCTTGAGAAATGATGCTCATTTTCTCAGCGATTTCTTCCTATGAAAGAGCTCGTATCTTCCCTCTGTACCTGTTAGCTGTATGATGGCTGAGTTTATTTTTGCAGACAAAAAAGACGACATAAGGTGGATTTCTTTCTCATGATTATTTTTTCACCAGCGTCTGCAGGAACCAAAAGCTGTTCTTTTGTTAGCTGATAACTAGATGGACTGAAATCCAGGAAGTGAGGTCGATTAGCAGGTAAAGAAGGATGCTATAAACACTGGACTACCAAGACCCTGTGGGGTGCCTGATTTAAAGCACTGGGTGGAAAAACCCTGGATTACCAAGTTTCAACCACAGTCTGTAGTAAAACCCAATGGCACCTTCACTGCTTATATAAATTATAAATGTGAACTGAATTAAAACATACAAGAGGATTCTCTCTGCAAATAGTTCTGACTGTTTAAATGACTTCACTAAAAGAATCTTTGTCATTCATATCCAAATTTCTACACCAGGCAGGATCTTACACATCATCTGGCACTGGCTCTAAGTTGTTCAAAGGTGCTGCCTACGTTCAACTCTGAATATCTAATGATAGCGCTTCATTACAAATGGATTTTCCTTTATCATTTTATGTAATGTATGGGCTTTTAATGATTAATAACTGAGTCTCAAGGTAGATTAATTACTAAAACAAATATTTTGCTTCTGGAACTTTTATGATAAAAAAGAACTTTCAAGAAATTATTAGAATCATCTCTCTAGTATTTTATAAACATTCAGATTACAAGGTCATAAATTTCTAAAAATGAAAAAGAACGCTGGTAAATTTTTTGTTTTATAATCAGTGAAATGCGTTTTATCCAACTCTACATAAATACTACTCTGGTTCACCAAATACTATTACTTGATTGCTAAAGAAACATATTCTAACATCTAACATCTACGTTAACATAATAGTTCGCCTGAGAATTGCCTGGGGCGCTAGTTACATATGCAGATTGGTGTATCCTCTCCCCATCAAAACGTTAGGGGCAGGGGGAACCTGGGAATTTTTATGTTTAAAATGCTTCCCAAGTGACTCCTAAGTACCTTCAAGTTTGAGAATCACAAACTCCCAAGTAAGCCCTCTTAACACTGTGCTATATTAGTAAATATTACAACAATGGTCATTTTAAAACAATATGTGAACAAAAACGCTACTTAATAATTTACTATTGGTTGAATAATTCAATTTTTAAGTTAATAAGAGCATGTCGTAAGTCCCAACCTCAGCCACGGAATTTTTTCAGATGTGGACTGAATGTAGACTGACAAAATCTTGCTTGTCTATGTGCTTACCAGCACCAACTAGATGCAGCCTTTTGTCAAACTACAACCTTGAGGTCCACTGCAAATCTTGACTCAGCAAGAAAATATGCTAATACTGTCTCTATGATACCTCTGCTAAGATGTGAACATGTGCTCAGTAAGGGTGGAGAGCCATGTGGGACTCTTGAGGGTAAGATATTTTGTGACAGATTATACTAGAAAGTATGCTGCTTCTTCCGAAGGACTGTGCAGGCAGTAGCTGACAACTTGTGGCCCCAGACAGAGTGATCCTATCTAATTCGGAGTAGGAGAATATAAGAAAACACTAAGGGCGGACAGGTAACTAATAATACTCTTGTGAAGGAAAAAATGAAACCTCCTGGAAAAAAATTCAAGTTTTATTATGGACCAGGTACCTACTAAATACCTGATTAGTGTGGTTTATACAAATGCTAGGGTAATTGGTCTGGCCCTAAAATATGTGCCTTGATCGATGTCTGATGAAAACCTTAAGAAAAGGGGAGGAGAAAACCCAAGCACTGACATGAGTTCTGTTATTCTGAATTAGTATGGATGAAGATCAGGAATACAACTCTTGAATGCAAATCTCCTACCTCAAACTGTAAACAGTACTAACAGACATACAATAGTAGGCTCTTAGTGTACATGTATTTAGCCTACAGAGCCAAAGAACTTAGGGGTACAATCTAAAGTTGACAGATCACTGCCCCCCATATTTCCCCAATGTACAGGGAATAAATATTTCTCAATGTGAATTTCCTATCCAAATCCATTCACATCAAGAAAACAACTTCAAGTTTTGAGAAAGGCTTCTTCATGAAAATGTCCTGTTACATGACCTACAAAAATCCAGGAACACCTCATCCATTGGACAGCAGTCAGTATATGCACACACAGAATCTACACCTAAACCACAAGAGGGGTTTCCGTAAGATTGGACTGGGAGGTGGAAGGCAACCAACTGTTCTTTGCTTTAGAATACCCTCTCTCATTACACAGCAGAGATGAAAGATAAAACTCCATTAAAACCAAATTTAAGTTCATTAAAGAAAAACCAGGAAAACCTATTTACAACAATGGATTAAAAGATGGTATGCAATCTAAACTACCAAAAGCAATCACTATTAACATTTTAATATGACATACAAAGAATTAATATTCTTTTTTCTGTAATTTTTTTCTTTTTCAGAGTGATAATATAATCTATAGAATTCTAGCCTAAACAATAGGAGAAAGCTTAATTTAGTAAACTAAATATGATTAGTTCAGTGGATTACTATGTAATTCAAAACATGATTATGAAACATTTATGACTATGAGGAATATTTACTTTGTAATATTAAATGAAAGTAAAAACAGTTAAGAATTTATACTGGATAGGCTCTCAGTTATCTGTGTGTGTTTCTAAAGTCACAAACCCAGCAGTCTTTAGTTACAGAAACAAAGGCAAGTACTAAATAATCTTTTATGTTGGTTTTTGAGACGGAGTCTCACTATGTTGCCCAGGCTGGTCTGTTTGAACTCCTTGGCTCAAGCCATTCTCCTGCCTCAGCTACCCACGTAGCTGGGGTTACCACCATGCCCAGTTGACTAAATAATCTTAGTGAAAAATGTAAAAAGGTAAAGGACAAGGGGACAAGAAATACTGAAACTCTAAAGTACAAAAAAAAAAAAAAAAAAGAAAAAATACAAAGTAATTACCAAGCTAAAGTAATGTAAATGCAATATAACAGGAATTTTTATTACTCTTTTCTAATGTGGGCTATTAAATTTCAAAACATAGAACTGTATTGAGATAACACAAGACTGAGAAGACTGACAATAACATATAGATTTGTTATTTATCTAGAAAAACCCTGAATGTCGCACACACAAAATCCCTTCTGTATGAGCACCATCTAGTGGTCAATGTATGCAAACTGTATGCTCACCTTAGTATACCAGGTCCATCTAAAATAGGTAAAATTCAATAATATTTTAACATGTTCCAGAGATGTAAAAATAAAGTTGATTTCAAAAACTGCTCATTATATACTAGAAATAGGAAAACTTCTATTCCTCTAGCATTTGGTTCAAAAGGCCTGCATTTGCTTGTGTCCATTTTTCTGCCACTCCCATTTCCTACATTTTTTTTTTTTGCTAGGGATTTCATTTCACAGTATTCTCAATACTACTGGATGAAATAAAACACTAGGAAATATATTTTTTAGCACACTTATCTGCTCATTTCCTGTTTTTTTGGTTTGATTTCAAGTCCCTCTCAGCAATGTTTACTTTATATACGATAGTTTGAACATAATTTTTCTTGCCATTGAAGACAAAAACCAAATATATATTCTTTGTTTCTTCAATGATCACTGCAACCTCTCATACACTCAATAATGCTCCTACTGTCCTCCTTGTTGCTTCATGTACATTTCAAACTTTTTGGAAAAAGGCGAGGTGATTATTTGTTCGATTTAGTGTTCTAACAATTTTTCCTAATTCTCAGTTCATTTTTAGTTTTAGAATCTTGACACTTTCTTATATAACCCCAAAATCTACCCACTGTGTCCTTCTCTTCTACATTAAGATTTAAAAAAAACTATTACATCCCCAATTTCTTTCTTGTTATTCTTCCCAACACTGGCAAGAAAGTATCCCTTTCAGAGTCTTAAATTATAAAATCGTAATTATCTTTATGCCAAGTCCTGAATAAAGTAACCCAATCACTATCTTACTTTATTCATGATTCCAGTAATGAGAGCCACCATCACCACACCACCACCACCACAATAATCTAATAGATTAATTCACGGCATATTTCATGGTGGCAAACCCTTCATAATAACATTCCTCATACAGATCTTTAGATCTTGCCCTCATTTCCTAACATGCAATCTAAGTATCAGCAATAATATCATAAACCTTCCTGCAATTCTATAGTTTCTTGTGATTATCACCCTTCCACTGTATTTATTTACCCCAGTAACTGCCTCCTCCGACTTGGCATCTTACACATCCTTCAACACTTTGTTCAAATGTCAACTTGCTTTTTTCAGAAAACTCCAAGAATTTAATTTCTCCCTCTTTCATGTTACATCATATCTTTCCATTAAAAAATGCTAATCACTGATGTCTAACAAAGCTACTAGCATAGATGTTTACTAACTGTTTGCTAAATGCATGTACTTGCTTGACACAACTAATATCCTAGCAGTTGATTTTTAAAGCATCTATTAAATTCTATTTTTAACATTCGCTTTTATTAGAATTGTGAAGACTAAAGCTGTGCCTAATTTACAATCTATTCAGCAAACCACTGTTATTCTAAGATACTTTTTCAAATTATAAAAATAATAATTTATATCCTGCCTTCTACATGCAGCATAACAGCTGTTCACTTCACTCTAAACCACAATATTATATAAGAGGAAAAGCTCTCTATATTAGCTTTTATTTTAAAAAACAGACTACTAGTCTAATACTTGACGCTGTATTTTAAATAAACTGTTAAGCTTCTTACAACATTTATTCTGGTTTTTTAAAAGTTAAGATGAAAAAACATTAAAGCTTGCCTTCTTATGTCAAAATAAGGGTTGTTCTCCTTCAATTTTGGTTTTCTAACAAAAAGTTAAAGGAACCCTACCTACTCTGCTATGCCTACCTACTCCAAATCTATTACACACCTCAAATAATTATTTCACGTGGCACCTGCCACAGTAACTGATGAATGAAAGAGGGGAAGCAGGTAGAAATTCCCCAAACAGCCTTAATCATTCTTAAATTACAATTCTATCAGAATACAATCTGTCAGAAAGTTTCAAGAACTTGAGAAACGTTCATATTCTTTTGACCCAGTAATTTGACTTCTGGTAATCCATCCAAAGGAAATAAACTAAATACTTTTCATGTCCAAAGATTACTCATTGTAGCTTTCCTTACAAAATCTAATAAAAATGAAGGTAACAGATATCAGAAAGGTGATATGGTCATCAAACTATGGTGCAAATATATCAGGTAACAGTATGTATCAAGTACTTGATACATCATGATATTACACAGGAAATATACAAGAAAATGGTGTTTAACAAGTTTACAATAGGAAAAAACATAAACATATTAAAGCGTGATTTAGAAAGAAATGATAGAGAACATACACAATTTTTTTCTACTGGGATTGAAAATCCTTATCTATTCAGTTTGCAAATATGAATTAGACAGCCAGCAAACCAAAGTGAGGGAAAGGGGACTAGTGGTTTCACTTAAGAGCCCCAGAGGATTATTTATAATTGTTTCAGGGACTGATTCTGTTAATACCCAACAACATAAAACAAAACGAACAAGGCAGAGCAAGAGAATGGCCTACAAAGACGGCCAGGTTTTCAGCTGCTTCTCATGGAACCAGCTGAATTATGACCATGGTGCCCTGAGACTCACGAGAGCCTGCTGGTACTTTCTTGATCTTAACAAAATGTGTCGTGTCAACAAAGGTTTACATATGACTACACAAAGACTGCCACTCAGGTAAGGCAATGAGAAAATGCCAGCAACTAGAAGATTTCTACCAATTTCAGAAATGGTAAATGTAGAAAAGGTAAGTCTTACAACTGATGATAAAGGACGTTTTAATTTTAATAACATACTCCTTTATGTAAGCCTCTATAAAATATTTCTTTAAGAAGCTGTAAGGGACATAATCCTTTATCATTGTAATAATAAACAAAAAGCAAGTACATGTAAAGAAAAAGAGCAATTTAAAGCAGATACCAAAAAATTGACTTTACATCACTTATGGTCAGGAGATTAAGGAACGAATGAATCAGATTAAGAACACAGTGAAAATCTTAAAGTATTAATGTGTTCTTTCTCAATACTATAAATTTAAGTCTCTCATTCTAGAAGGAGGATTCGACAAATGATGTCAGAAATTTACTTGTAAATATGAATAGCTCAGCACAGATAGCACAGTAGTGCAGGAAAATACCTCACGCTTTGCATTCACGGGGGACTAGTTCCAGGACTGCCCGAGTATACCCAAATCCTCGCATACTGAAGTCCTGAAGTCAGCTATGCACTGATATGAAGTCAGTCCTCTGTATACTCAGGTTTTGCATCCCACAAATATTCTTATGTTTGATTGCATTTGTTTGAAATCTGCATTTGTTTGATCCACATATAAGTGGAGCAGTGCAGTTCCAACTCATGTTGTTCAAGGGTCAACTACAGTAGCAGTAATAGTGGCGGGACAATGCTTCGCAACTGCGCCCGTACATTAGAAACACCTGGAGAACTTCTAAACCTCCCAAAGGCCAGTCTGTATTCCAATTCACGTACCAAGATTGATCACCCAGCATTTAATTAGAAGAATCACATATGGAGATGGCTGCTAAAAGGGTTTTGTCGGCCGGGCGCGGTGGCTCAGGCCTGTAATCCCAGCACTTTGGGAGGCTGAGGCAGACAGATCACGAGGTCAGGAGATCGAGACCATCCTGGCTAACACAGTGAAACCCCGTCTCTACTAAAAATATCAAAAAATTAGCCGGGTGTGGTGGCGGGCGCCTGTGGTCCCAGCTACTCGGGAGGCTGAGGCAGAAGAATGGCGTGAACCTGGGAGGCGGAGCTTGCAGTGAGCCGAGATCGTGCCACTGCACTCCAGCCTGGGCAACAGAGCAAGACTCCGTCTCAAAACAAACAAAACCAAACAAAACAACAACAAAAAAAGGGGGGTTTGTCATATTAATCTTTGATTTACACCAAAAGTCTTTCCAATTATCATAATGAAGTAGGTTTTCACTGATGAAAGTAGTGGCTTATGAAAGAGCAAAATGGGATTTTGCTGGTGAAATGCATAGTATCCCAGTTATGAGAACTGGTTGAATTAATTTAGAGACAGAATTCACCCTTGCTCAGGAAAGGGAAGACTCTGGAGAGGCCTAAACCCTTTGGGATAACACCTTAGGTTTAACCCATAAGACGTCTGGAGACTCTGGATAAACAAAATCTTGTGTCTGGAATATTGTTTTATCTGCTTAGAATGAGCATTTTTAAGGCAACAACGGAAAGCTGGGGTTTCATCAGATTTAAAGAACAGGCTACACAAAATATGCATGCTGGTTCACTGTTTGTTTAAATGTCTGCTTGTGTCATAATCTGCAAACATACCAAAATAACTAGTAAAAGACCTACCAAAAGACCAGAGTTAGCCATGTGCAAATTGGCTTTGGTTGGTTTGTAACAATGAGGATAACCAGAAATTCAAAACATCAGAAATTTAAAAAGTATACATATCCCGGGAGTGTTTTTGGACCAAAATAATAAACAAATTAGATTAATTCCATCAAGATAAAACCAGGCCTGGGCTGACAGGAACAGCCCACACAACAAGAGGGGAGCTCGGGCTTTAGTGTGCTAAGGTTCTTACGCTGTCTGGAATAGGAGTGAAAGGCATTTATTTACTTCAGACTTTTTTAAGTTAAACATATAATAAAATTTCTACAATAACCACTAACGGAAGAGAAACAATTTTTAACTTCCAAGCTAATAGTAAGGGAAAATGAGATGAGAAAATACAATCCAAAAGAAGATATGAGCCAGGTGCGGAGGCTCACACCTGTAATCTCAGGACTTTGGGAGGTCAAGGGAAGAGGATCACTTGAGGCCAGGAGTTCAAAACCAGCCTGGGCAACAAAGCAAGACCCTGTCTCTACCAAAACAAAAAAATAGTCAAGCATGGTGATGTGTGCCTGTAGACCCAGCTACTTGGGAGGTTGAGCTGGGAGGATCACTGGAGCCCAGGAGTTTGGGGCTGCAGTAAGCTATGACAGCCAATGCACTCCAGCCTGGGCAACAGAACAAGATCCTGTCTCATAAAAACAAAAACAAAAAAGACAATATGAAAGGAATAGTCCCTAATGTTTAAGAATTAAACACACTTCTAAGTAACTCATGAGGCTAACGAAAAACAAATCACACTGGATGTTAAAAAAAAAATACAATAAGAAAACATTACATATTCAAACTTGTGGGATACATTTAAAAATCCTGTTTCAAGAAATATGTATAAATGAATACTACTAGAAAAGAAGGCTGGTAATCAGTGCAATAAGCAACTGACTTGAGAAACTAGAAAAACAAGAAAACAGAATAAACTCAAAGAAACCAAAAAAGAAAAAAATAATAATGATAAAAAGAGAAAGGAAGAAAAGATAAAAGAACTGTTTCTGCCACTAACTGGTGAACAGCCAACTGATTTTTTGGCTGTTTACTCTCCCTAACTCTCTTTTAGTTCCTCAAGGGAAGATCAGATTACTTATACTGAACACAATCTTTAATTGATATTCAGCTATCCTACGTGTAATTTATATTTACATATACACATATGCATGTACATACATAAACACGTCTATATGTATGCGTATGTGTGTAAAAGAACAGAGGGATAAGGGTGGGCACACAGGGCAAGGACTCAAGATAATTTTTTTTTAAGATGGTTCTTTGAAAAGACCATCTTTGAAATTGACACTTTTGGCAAGAATGGTGAAGAAAAACAAAGAGTCTGAAATAAATGATATTATGAACAAAAAAGGGGCCATGCCTACATATGCTATAGATATTAAAAGGTATTAGCAGGATATCATAAATAATAATTTGAAAATACATTCTGAAATGTTAAAAATTACTCAAAAAAAAAAATAGCCTAGCAAAATTAACTGATAGAAAATTTGAATCGTACTATCATCACTAAAAATTTTAACCAGTAGTATGTTATCACTCCTCAAAGAGAATTACAAAATCCAGGTACATTTTACTCGTAAGAAATGATCCTTAAGCTAAATACACACAACCAGTAAAGGATTAGTATTCAGAATATATAAAGAAATACAAATCAATAAAAAGAATGACCCAATACAAAAACAAGCAAAAATCTTAAACGGGCCCATAACAGATAAGGAAACCTAAAGGATCAATAAATACATCATACCTCCCTAATAAAATTCCCATTAAAATCACAATCAGATACCATTTCAAAACCAAAACAATGTCAAAAATAAGAATACTAATTGAACATGGATCAACTAAAAACGTTAGATGTTGCTGCTGAAAATGGAAATGACACAGCTACTGAGAAACACTCTGGCATTATTCACAAAGATGTATATATAACCTGTGTTTTTAGAAGCACCTTTTATACTAGTAATAACTTGAAAATAAATCCATATCCATCAAAAGTAAAATAAATTGTAGTATATTCATGAAATAGAAAACTCTGAAGCAGTGAAGTTAATCAACCTGAGGAATGTGATACTGAGTAAAAAGTGCAAGTTAAAGGTAAGATACAGTATGAGTCCATTTACATAAAGTCCAAAATATGCAAAACAATTCATTAGCAATCTAAATATATGGTAGAACTTTAATAAGAAGGGTAAATAAACTCAGGATTGTAGTTACTTCTGAGGGGAGAGATGATAGGATCAGGAAAGGTCACATATTTGGAATTTAAAGATTATGTTAACGCTCTTTTTCTCTTTTGAAATGGAGTCTTGCTCTGTCGCCCAGGCTGGAGTGCAGTGGCGTAATCTAGGCTCACTGCAACCTCCGCCTCCCAGGCTCAAGCGACTCTCCTGCCTCAGCCTCCTGAGCAGCTGGGACTACAGGCGTGCGTCATCACGCCTGGTTAATTTTTTTGTATTTTTAGTAGAGACGGGATTTCACTATATTGGCCAGGCTTGTCTCAAACTCTCGACCTCAAGTGATCCACCCATCTCAGCCTTCCAAAGTGCTGGAAACACATTTTTTCTATACCAACTAATATTTAAAATCAAGTGTTTGAAAATATTTCAGTGTGTTGTATTTGAAATTTAATAGTTATTTCCTTCATGGCAATTTTTAGACTTAAAGATAGCATCACTGAATAACATTCATTTATAAAATATATATTTAAAAATGTTTTCCGTTTTCCTGAATACTAACGAGCACCTTGAAATTCTCCATAACTATGAAACTACAATGGGGGTGGGGGGTAGGGAGAACCTACATGAAAGAAAACTTCTCTCGGAGCATGAGCTGTATGTCTAACAAAAGTAACAGTTAATTCATAACAATAATAAATAGATACTATCCTACCTTTATTGGTGAAATATGAGAATGAGAAACAAATCCATGGACATTCTCAATCTCTGATAAGTTCTTCTCTGAGACATGAACCAGTTCGGGACCTACCACTTCATTCGTGATTTGTGGGGAAATGTGCTCCTGAGGGGGTGTATCTTCATCCTGATACCTGTATTTCTGTAAAGTAAAGAAAATAAATATGAAAAAGCCCTGATAAGCAAAGTGAGTTTAATTCAAATCATGGTTTTCATAACTAGCCAAATACTCAATATAAAGTATATTTATGGTTTAATACATCAGATCTGAGAAATAGGATTTTATTTTAATTTTATTTTAGAAATAATGCCAATAATTTAATAAAATTATTTAATTTAAACATTAAAAATAACTCAAAGCTAGGTGATAGAGAAGCCTGAATATTGGACTGCTCACTTCTTACCCAATGTTAGCTGAATCATGTATCTCTAAGACACAATTATTTAAATAAAGTCAACGTGAAAAGCCCAAGTTATGCACCTTAGTCTGGTTTTCTTACTCTGTTAACTTGCATACAAAAATTTTTTAAAGTCAGCCATTTTAATTTCTACCTGAAAATTAGTTCAGCAGACAATAGCGTTTTTTATTTTACCTATAATCTCTCTCTCTCTCTCTCTCACACACACACCTCTATGCAACCTGTTTCTAAAAAACTACTATAATTAAAAAAAAGCTTCCTCACACCAAGCTGAGAAGGCCGATGGCATAAATAAAGCCACACTGAAATAAAATATTCTCTTTCCCATCACCCTCAAATAAACCTACTCATAAAGAAAAGACACAAAACAAGGCACAATAAAAAAAGAATTTCAGCAAGAAACCAAGGTTTATTAAGTTGCTCTTATCAATGATTTAAACAAAAATAGCAAACATAAAGTGGTATTTTTTTAAAAAGGCATACAAGTGGGTCAGTACCGAGTAATCCCACTACTGGGAACAAAACCAATCAATCAATAAATGAATAAATAAATAAATCATTCTATCAAAAAGACACATGCGTGTTCACTGCAGTGCTATTCACAATAGTAAAGAAATGGAAACAACCAAGATGTCCACCAATGGTGGAATGGATAAAGAAAATGTGGTACATAGACACCACAGAATACTATGCAGTCATAAAAAAGAATGAAATCATGTCCTCTGTGGCAACATGGATACAACTGGAGGTCATTATCCTAAGTGAACTAACACAGGAACAGAAAACAAAATACTATTATGTCCCCACTTGTAAGTGGGAGCTAAACACTGAATACACACGGGCACACAGACGGGAACAACAAACACGGGGGACTGCTTGAGTGGGGAGGTGGAAGGGGGTGTGGGGTGGATGGCTACCTATCGGGTACTATGCTCACTACCTTGGTGACAGGATCATTCCTATGCCAAGCCTCAGTGACACACAATTTACCCATGTAACAAACCTGCATACGTACCCCGTGAACTTACAAGTAGAAAAAAAAAATGGGTCAGTAAACTTAGAGGGAAAAATGCTCAACTTCTTTAGTGAGAAGAAACAAACAAACAGAAAAACCAGCATCAGCTGAGAGACAGTATGAAGCAGTATTAAGGAGGAATACCAGTTATCTGTTGTATAGATGAGAGGGAAAATGTACAAACCTGCATACGTACCCCGTGAACTTACAAGTAGAAAAAAAAATGGGTCAGTAAACTTAGAGGGAAAAATGCTCAACTTCTTTAGTGAGAAGAAACAAACAAACAAACAGAAAAACCAGCATCAGCTGAGAGACAGTATGAAGCAGTATTAAGGAGGAATACCAGTTATCTGTTGTATAGATGAGAGGGAAAATGTACATTTGTAAATGCATACCAAAAAAAAAAAAAAGAATCGTAACTGTGGGCTTGAATGCTGAAAGTTACTATACAACCTCCAGTATCACTTTTTAAACAACATCCTTCTGTAAAATGGTACAATCACATGGAAAACAGCAATCTGGTTTATATCAACATTACCTTATTCAACATGATACAAGAATAGTGTTTTCACAGGTGTTTTCAAAACCAATAAAAAAAGGTTCTCTAACTTTATCCTGCAAGCAAGGCTGAAGTTAACATAAACACAGAAAACCTAACACAGTTTACATACTCACTTGAGTGGAAGCACAAGTTAAGTACTCTCAGGAGTAGATACAAGGAAGGAAATTTGGTGCCATCTTTTGAAACTCTACAGGTACTCAATAACTTAGGATATACTTTAGAAGAGATACACGGATAAGGATATTCACTACAGTTTGGAATTTTAAAAAACTGACAATAAACTGCCTTTCAATCAACTAACAAAATGTCTAAAGAAAGGAGACACACCCATCGTAGGAAATTCTACATAGAAGTTAAATTGATCAAAAATCTACATCTTCTAATAGGACAAAGTAAAAACATAGATAACTGAATGAGGAAAGGATGTTTCAAAGCTATAGATACTTATATACACATGATATGTATTTTCTACATAAAACTGTATGTGTACATAAATATACTTAAAATTTTATATAAATGCATTGTTTAAACATTTTAAAGCAACAGTGTGTGTATGTATCATTATATATGTGTATGTGTATATCCATGTCTATGAATGTACGTATGTAATCTGGAGGGACGTGAAAGGAATTAAAATAAAAAAGCCTCATTCTGAAAAGGAAAGAAATAATTTTAAAATTATGTCTTTTAAGTAGCTTTTAATCTATAAGTTCCCTCTTGATCCTTTTTTATTTCCTATAATTACGGAGAAACTCAAGGCATTTGACCTAAAGAGGTTCCAGTAAAATGACTGCAAAATCATGGGGTTCTTCAATGTAGTCCTTTTGCTTCCTTATTTCCTGCAAATTGGCAGCTGGACACAAGGAACTGATTAGTCTCACATTCAGTCCTTTTGGTGAGACTACAGGTGGTGGTGTGTTATTTTATCAGAAGGCATATGCTTGTCTCTCTTTTTGTAAAGTTAGCAGCTCTTGATATTCAATGCCTAAACTAATTCATTCATTGGGATTTGCAAAAATTGTGACAAACTAATTCGCTATTTATTTTTCACCAATGCAATGGAATACATGTATAAAGAGACACTTCACCTACGATGTGGTTATCCGTTGGTATGGTTCACACAGGTGAAACAGGAAAAATACCCTTACTTACTAGTTTCCAAGACAGATTTGAAAAATTGGCTCCCTGCCATCTCCCAAGGTGATCAATTAGTTTCTATATAGCATTCAATGCAATCTCTGTCAAAATTCCATCAGGCACTTTTCCCCCACAGAAACTGACAAGCTGATCCTAATATCCACATGGAATTGCGAGGAATGCAGAATAGCCAAAATCATCTTGAAAATGAACAACAAAGTACAGGGCTCACACCTCCTGATTTTGAAACTTACTCCAAAGCTACATTAATCAAGACTACAGTACTGGAGTAAATATAGATACACAGATCAATGGAATTGAAGAGTCCAGAAATAGATCCTTACATTTATAGTCAATTGATTTTGGACATGTGTGCCAAGGGAGAAACAATCTTTTTTTTTTTTTTTTAACAAATGATATTGGGACAACTGGATGCAAAACCATGAAATTAGACCCTTTTCTTACACTATATACAAAAATTAACACAAAATTAACTGAAATTAAATATGAGCTACAGTTAGAAAACCATAAGTGTAAATCTTTGTGACGTCAGGATTAGGAAATAGTAGCTTAGATATGACATCCAAAGCATCAGCAACCAAAGAAAAAACATAAATTGGACTCATCAAAAAAAAAAACTTTTGTTCATCAAAAGCCACTATCAAGAAAGTGAAAAGACACCCCACAGCGGCCAGGTGTGGTGGCTCAGCCTGTAATCCCAGCCCTTCGGGGGCTGAGGTGGGCAGATCACGAGGTCAGGAGTTCGAGACTAGCCTGGCCAATATAGTCAAACCCCGTCTCTACTTCAAATACAAAAATTAGCCAGGTGTGGTGGCGGGCGCCTGTAGTCCCAACGACTCGGGAGGCTGAGGCAGGAGAATCGTTTGAAGCCGGGAGGCAGAGGTTGCAGTGAGTCAAGACCGGGCCACTGTACTCCAGCCTGGGTGACACAGCGAGACTCAGTCTCAAAAACAAACAAACAAACAAAAAAAAAAACCCAAAGAATGAGGAGAAAAATACTACAAATAATATATTTGATAAGGGTCTAGTGTCCAGAAGACAACTTACAGCTCAACAACAAGACAAGTCAATTTAAAAATGGGCAAAAGATTTAAACATTTTCCCAAAGAAGATATACGAATAGCCAATAAGCACATGGAAGGATGTTTAACATCATTAGTTATTACATAAATGCAAATCAAATCCATAATGAGATACTACTTCACATCCAACATGAGGACCATAATAAAAAAAAGACTGACAGGTGTTGTCAAGAATGCGGAAAAATGGGAACTCTCGTACATTACTGATGGGAATGTAAAACGGCACATTCCCTCTGGAAAACAGTTTGACGGTTCCTCAAAAAGTTACATGAAGTATCTTAAGACCCAGCAATTTCACTCAAGAGGGAGAAATGGTATCAACTGCTAATGGATATGGAATTTCTTTCTGGGATGATGAAAACCTTCTGAAATTAGTTAGTGGTGGTAGGTGCACAACCCTGCACACATAACTGTATACTTTAAAAGAGTAAATTTTACAGTATATCTTTGAATTATTATAAAAATTATCACGATAAATTGATGGATTACACATATCTGATGATAAAATCTATTGAAAAAATCTTCTCTGAACCTGAAATTGACATATCTCTAGCCAATGGGAATCTCTTAAAGTTTCTGAGTTCCCTTATACTTGTCCCTTTAAGGAAACCTTTTATAAAAACAGTTACCAAATCTAAAGTCTATTCTCTATTACAGGTTGAGTGTCCCTAATCCAAAAATCCAAAATCCGAAATGCTCCAATTTTCAAAACTTTTTGAGCACCAACATACCACAAGTGAAAAATTCCACATCTGACCTCATGTGATGGGTTGCAGTCACAACACTGTTTCATGCACAAAAACAGTGTATATGAAGTCCTTCAGGCTACGTGTATAATGTGTACATGAAACAAATTTCATGTTTAGATCTAGGTCCCATCCCCAACATATCTCATTATGTATATGCAAACATCCCCAAATCTGAAAAATTCCACAATCCGAAACACTTCTGGTCCCAAGCACTTTGGATAAAGAATGCTTAACCTGTAATTATTCAAAAAAGAGAAACCTTGGGTTCCTTACAATTTTTAATTGAGAAAGCACTTCCAAGTACTTTCAAGGCCATCATTACATTACACAGCAATATTCATCTCTATTTCTTGTTATCTAAAGGTTTATCTCAACCTATTTCCAATTTTTATAACACTGAAAACTTCATATAAAACCAGTTTGCCAATAAAGTAGAATGTAGAAAACTAATGCCTCCCTAAGGATGGTCCAAGTCTAACTTACCTAACACTTAGACTAAAAAGAATTACAAAGTGGTGATGAGGGTTAGGGATGAAGGAGGAAACATTTTTTAAATGATTATAGTAAGAACATTCTAAACACATTTTCCCATCCTTGTTTACAATTTTCAGGCCACTATTTTTGACATAAAACTTTACGCTGCCCTTAATCTTGGTTAACAACATCAGCAATATCATTTACTTACTCACTACTATGACGTACGTATAGGAATGTGACTAAATTACTACTTCACTGCTGTTAGACAATTTCCAGATATCTTTCTTTAGAAACAATTTTCTGATTATGGAAATGATGCAGATTCTTGATCTATTAGAAAATCCAAAATAACTAAAATTAAGGCCAAAAACTAAGTATTTAATAAAATATTTAGTACAAAGTTCTTAAATCAATACCAGTTGAACAAATATAATTATTATTAGTGTGCACATATCTCCCTATCTACCCTTCAAATATTTATTATTTCAGTAGTAAATTTAAAAGAAATATTTGGTACCACATATTGTTCCATGCATGCCAACACACTTCGTTTTAGGAAAAACAGTAACACATTAACATAAAAGGCACAGTGAGGCTTAATGTGAATTCCTGAAACAGATGAGGATTAACATGTGTTGAGGAATGGAAGCCAGTATTACCCTGTTACCAAAACCACAAAGGACACAGCAAAATAATAAAACTACAGGCCAATACCACTAATGAACATAGATGGAAAAATCTAAAGAAAATACTAGCAAATCAAATCCAACAGCACCATCAAAAATATAATACCCCATGATCCAGTGGGATTTATCCTGGGGAGGCAAGGATAGTTCAACATACACAAATCAATAAATGCGATACATTACATAAACAGAAATAAGGTCAAAAGCCTTATTTCAATAGACTCATCTCAACAGACTCAGAAAAAACATTCAATAAAATTCAGCCTCCTTTCATAATAAAAAGTCCACAACAAACTAGGTTTTGAAGAAACATATCTCAACATAAAAAAGACCACATATAACACACCCACAGTCAACATTATAGTTAGTGGCGAAAAGTTAAAAGCATTCCCTCTAAGAACTGGAACAATACCACAATAGCCACTCTCACCGCTCTTATTCAACGCAATACCGGAAGACTTGCCACAGCAATTAGGCAAGAGGAAAAAATAAAAGGCATCCAAATTAGAAAAGAGGAAGAAGTCAAATTATTCCTGTTTGCTGATGATATGATCTTATATCTAACAAACTCTAAAGACTCCACAAAAAAAACTCTGAGTTGGTAAATGAATTCAGGAAAAGTTTCAGGATACAAAATCAATGTACAGAAATCAGTAGTGTTCCTATCCACCAATAATGATCTGGCCAAAGGCCCAATCAAGAAGGCAATCCCATTTACGATAACTACAAAATAAAATAAAATAATAAAATATCCAGGAATACATTCAACCAAGGAGGCAAAAGATCTCTACAAGGAAAACTACAAAACAATGATGAAATACAAGGCAGATAACACAAACAAATGGAAAAACACCCCATGCTCATGGATCAGAAGAATGAATAAAGTTAAAATGACCACACTGCCCAAAGCAATCTAGAGGTTCAATGTAATCCCCAGTAAAATACCAATATCATTTTTCATAGAAGTAGAAAAAAAAATCCTAAAGTTCACATGGAACCAAAAAAGAGCCCAAACAACCAAAACACTTCAGTGAAATTACTCAGACACAGAAAGACAAATACTGCATGCTCTCACTTGTAAGCGGTAGCTCAATAATGTGCACACATGGACGCAGAGTGTGGAATGATGGACAACGCGGACTTGCAGGGGTGGAGGGGTGGGAGGGGTGGATGACAGGAGGCAGTCTGGTGGGTACCATGTGCACTGCTTTAGTGATGGATGCTCTGGGGGCCCTGATTTCACCACAACGCAGTTTATTAATGTAGCAAAACTGCACTTGTACCCCATGATTATATACAAATAAACCAAATGCATGAAAACCATAATAAATGTAAGATAAGCAGAATTACAAAACGAGTGATAAGGATAATCGTAAATGTATTATATCTGCACTTCACGTCTACCAAGGAAACACTGATTGCTGCCTTCCTGAAGAAGACAAAAACCTTCCAAATTTCTCAACCAGATTATAGAACCTGAAAACACAAGAGACTCTCACTTTGAATATGAATTCCAATGTTTTGGAAGGAAAAAAAGCAAACTGAATCCAACACTACGATGTGAAATGTATCCCAACAATAAGGATGGCTCAATTTTAAGACAGTCATAATTCATGTATTTTAACATATGAAAAGATCAATGAACAAAATTTGCATGATCATCTCAATAAATGCTCTAAGAACCACCACCTAAGAATCTCAAAATTTTAAACTCAATCCTGATTTTAGGAGAAGAAAAACTCTTAGCAATACAGAAATACAAATAAACTTTTAAAGCATCTACCAGCAATCATATTTGATGGTGAAACAGAAGCATTCTTAAAGTGGCAATCAAGGCAGTATCATCTTACTCAACACTTCTCTAGTTTCTAACCAATATGCTAAAAACAAAACAAAACAAAACAAAACAAAACAAAAACAAGAAGCGTAACTGCCTAAAACTGCAAACCAGAAAATTGTAAAAGAATTGTAAGGAGATGTGAGCATTACTTCTGAAGACATGTTCACAACTTTAGCCAGTTTCTCAAAGGGATTTGGGGAAATTACTTTAAATAAGTCTGGGGGGTAGGGAGGAATGCTGTCCCTGTCAGAGAATGATCCAGTCTAACCACTGTTAGATTTGTCGTAAAAGTGACAGTGACGCGGAAGGAAAAATGTGTATTTTGTGTATAGAAATGTTAATTTTAGGCCTGGGATGGTGGCTCATGCCTGTAATCCCAACACTTTGGAAGGCTGACACAAGAGGATCACTTGAGCCCAGGAGTTCAGGACCACTTTTGAGACTCTGCCTCTACAAAAAATTTTAAAAATTAGCTGGACATGGTGACGTGTGCTTGTAGTTTCAGCTACTGGGGAGGCCGAGGTAGGAGAATTGCTTGAGCCGGGGAGGTTGAGGCTGCAGTGAGCCATGATCACACCACTGCCCTCCAGCCTAGGCAACAGAGTAAGACCCTGTCTCAAAATAAAATAAGATAAAATTTGTAACATCTCCATCTTGTAAAATACTTAGAAAACTTTGTCATAGTCTGTGTCATGAACTTTCAAAAACAGTTCCCAAATCGAAAGATTACAGTATCTCCATTGGAAGACTAGGTTTTCTCAAAGTCAGAACCAGGATATTTTAAATTCTAAAATTTATCTAACTAGCAAATACCGTATTCCACGAATCCAGTACACATCATCAATTATAAGATGCCCCAGTAATTATATTTAGCCCCCCAAAAATAAAAAAGAAAAAAAAAACACTGCCAAATAAATTGTGAAGTACATCAATTGCAAGTAACTCCAAATTTGAGACAGGTTAAAAGTAGAGAAAAGTATATTTTAGGATCAATAAAATACATTCAAAGCCACTGACTTTACTTTCACTTTTGCAGTCTTTAACAATTAAAAAAAAAATTTTTTTTTTTCTTTTTTTTGGAGACGGAGTCTCGCTCAGTCGCCCAGCCTGGAGTGCAGTGGCGCAATCTCGGTTCACTGCAAGCTCCACCTCCCGGGTTCACGCCATTCTCCTGCCTCAGCCTCCCTAGTAGCTGGGACTACAAGCGCTCGCCGCCACGCCTGGCTAATTTTTTTGCATTTTTAGTAGAGATGGGGTTTCACTGTATTAGCCAGGATGGTCTCGATCTCCTGACCTCGTGATCCGCCCGTCTCGGCCTCCCAAAGTGCTGGGATTACAGGCTTGAGCCACCGCGCCCAGCCCAACAATTAAAAAATTATCCTTTCAAGAGCAAAACTATACTCTTGGTTTCAAGGTTAAAATAAATGGCCTCTGTCAGGGAAAAAGAGCAGTCATTAAATTGTATTGCTCAGGCAGGCAAGAGCCACAGCAAGCAGTAAAAGTGCACAAACTGACAACACTATAATTAAAATAGGGCTGGTGGGTGCCCAAACCATACAGATACTTTTAGGGTAAGGAAGACAATGAAATCTGTCATCTGCAAAGAGTCATACTGGCTTAGGAATGAATCTCTGTGGCAGAAGGCCCCGGGGTAGGTGCTTGTCTTTAACTTACTTAAAGAGAGTACAAAGAACACCGTGCTCACAGGTAGCTCAAGAGCCAAGAGCTTTTCTATTCTCCAGCTAAAGATTATAATCTTATTCCCACAGCTCAGTCTGCTCCCATGTATAGGAAAAATCATGTGAATCAATGTGATTTCCACATTACACTGACTTCATTTTTCTACTTACACATTTCAAATGAGCTAACTACCATACAGAAATGCATAGGAAACACTATTGTTTTTGTTCTTGACCCAATGGCTTAATACAAAGCTGCAGGAATAGAAACAGAAGAATCCTATAATAATTGATGTTAGATGGTTTGTTTTCTGGGAGCTGGAATGAATATTTTAGGTATAATTAAACTATTGCCTGTGGTTAAACAATTTCTCCCAACTACAGTCGGCTCTCCGTATCTGTGAGTTCCATATCTACAGATTCAAACAACTACAGATGGAAAACATTTGGGGGAAAAAAATACAACAAAAATAATACAAATAAAGAACATACTGTAACAACTACTTATGTAGCATTTACGTAGAATTAGGTATTATAAGTAATTTAGAGATGATTTAAAATACAGGAGGATGTGCACAGGTTATATGCAAACACTACGTCTTTTATGTATCAAGGACTTGGGCATCGGCAGCCACTGATTTTGGTATCCATGGGCAGCAGGCGGTATTAGCCTGGGCCCAATCCCCTGTGGATACAGGGAGATGACTATTCCTTCACTTGCCTGGAATAAAAAAGTATTAAAAACCCCTGAAACCACTGACAGCAATTGCCAAAAGGTTAAGGGCCAAGAAGAACAGAATTACTAATTCAAGCCTTTTAAGGAAGGAAATGTCATATACCAAGATAAGATTTCCACATACCAAACCATCCTGAACATGCCAAAATATAAAAAATAAAAATGTGTTCAACCTTCATATGATAAAGCTATACATGTGAAAAATGGTATACCTTACCAATATTGGGACTTACTCCTTCCCCCAGAAATCAAGCCTGGATTAGGGATAGGGTGGGGGAGGAGGGGGGAAGCAAAACACAATACAAACAAAATTGTGTTGTTACAATTTTATAGGAATATATAAATTTCCAAAACTGGCCATGACAGAATGAAATAAAGCCTTGAAACAATAATCATGAGAAAGGACAACATTCTAAAAAAATAATTCCTCAGAAAGGACAAAAAAACTAGAAACCAATCTCACTTATGAATGTAAATGCAAAGTTCCAAAACAAAACATTAGCAAAAGAGCTCAGAACATCAAAATATTACAACCCAAGTAGAATACAGTCCAAACATGTCAGAATAGGTAAATATCAAAAAAGCATTTCATGTAACTGACCTCATTAACAAGTCAAAAGAAAAAAAAAAGAATATTTTTTTATATATAATATTTTGCTTATAATAATCAACAAACAAAAACATCCATTATGATTAAAAACAACCACTACCACCTCTGGGAGTAAAATAGTACAACTGGACAGTCTCTTACTATAAATCAAACTGAAACCGACACTACAATTAATGGTGAAATATACGCACTAAAACTGAGAACAAAACTTTTCTATGGCTGCTATAGTAAGTTACCAAACATAGTGGCTTAAAACAAGCAAAATTTGTATAGTTCTGTAGTTAGTTCAGAGTCCAAAATGTGTTTCACTGGGTGTCAGAGGCTCTAAAGGAGAATCTCTTTTCCTGCCTTTTCCAGTTTCTGGGGACTGTCTATATAGATTGCTTGGCAGGGGGCCCACTTCCTCCATCTTCAAAGCCAACAATGTCAGCCCAAGTCCTTCTTATGCTGTCAACTCCTGGATTCTGTTTTCCAATTCCTTCTTCCAAGGAAACTTTGGGTCCACCCAAATAATTTAGGATAATCTCCCTATCTTAAAATCAGTTTATTAAAAATCTCATTTCCATTTGTAGCCTTAATTTCCTTTTGCCGTGTATTCACACGCTCAAGGGGCTATCTATAGGGCGCAGACACCTCTGCGGGGCAGACGGGCGTGCAGGGAGAGCATTACTCTATTAGTATGCTACTGAGAAGTCAACAGAGAAATCTATGATGTAAAGGGTCAAATGATTTCTATGGATTCTTTTAAGATGGCATTTTAAAAAATCAGTATATACTCTTGATTTTAAAAATAACTCTTAATTATGTAAGATATTTTCTTTTTCTTTTGAGACAGGATCTCACTCTGTCACCCAGGCTGGAGGGCAGTGGCGTAACCTTGGCTCACTGCAACCTCCCCTTCCCAGGCTCAAGCAATCCTCCAGCCTCAGCCTCCCAAGTAGCTGGGATCACAGGCACGAACCACCACGCCCAGCTAATTTTTGTATTTTTTTTTTGGAGACAGGATTTCACCACATTGCCCGGGCTGGTCTCGAACTCTTGAGCTCAAAGCGATCCACCTGCCTCAGCCTCCCAAAGTGGTGGGATTACAAGCATGAGCCTTGATTTATAGTATCCTTCTATTCACCCAGAAAGTCAACGATTAATCTGACTAATGGGGAAACACATCATTCGCATTAAAGTCGGAAATAAGCGTATCATTATAACTACTGCTAACACTTTTCAGGAGCTATAAGAAAAAAATCTATGAGATAAAAAAAAATTAGAAGGAAAAGAATAAAATTACCACTGACCTGATGGTAAATCTAGAAAATCCAAGGGAAATGTAATAAATAAATAAGTAAAAATAAAGAACAATATACCAACAATAAATAAAAGATTTCAGTTAGGTATCCAGGCAGAAAATGAATATATAGATATCGATTGCCTTCATTTAACTAAGTATGCTGGAAATTTTGTTGGACTACTTTCAAATATGACCTGCTACCTATTTTTGTAAAGGAAGTTTTCGTGGAACACAGCCACACTCGTTCACACTTCATGTATGACTTGTGGCTGCTTTCTAGCTGCCTCTGTAATACGGTGGTGGAGCTGGGAAGTAGACGGCCCACAGAGCCTGAAGTATTTACTATCTGGTCCTTTACAGCAAAGATGGCTGGTCTCTGATTTAAACGAATAATAACCAATTAGATGATACACGGAAATAGAAGGCCATATGTGAAATAGAAACAAAAAAAGATAAAATGCCCAGGAATAAAACTGAAGTATCCAAATGTCCACCTTTACCAAATGGAAAGAAGACAGGCCATGTTCTTGGCAGAAAGAATCAAGTCAAAGATATCATCTCCTTCCTAAGTTTATCTATACTTTTATCTTTAACATAATCCCAACAAAAAGGCCAACAGAAAATTTATTCATTTACTCAAATATTTATGCAAAAATTAGACAAGGTGACTAAAGTTACTGTAAAAAAACAAGAAGAAAAAGAGAAAGTCTACAGATAAGGAATAAGTGTGCACAATCTTCAACAAATTTTAAAATCTATTATAAAACCATGGTGTTGCTGGTACAAGAACAGAAAGATTAGTGAAACAAAGATGAAAATCGGTATATTAATAGAACTTTGGTACTATTTTTAATAAAGTTTATATCTTCAACCAATATCATTGGTTAAAAGATTATTCAATAAATAGCAAGGGGGAAAATGGGTAGCTACAACAAAAAATATCCTAAAGTTTTTTTTAAATGAGATTATAACACAAGATTCTTCTAGACAAATTCTTTTATAACAAAGACCTATATAGCTGTAACATAATACTGAGGAGCCATTAAAAAAAGACTGATAAATTTGGCTAGAAGTCAAAATGTTAAAAACTAGGAAAAAAAACATTTGTAACTTAAATCCAAAGGACTAATTTCACAAACACATTGAAAGACTACTAGTCCCTAAGAAAAAGATGTAAAACCCTCCAGCCCTCTCTGTAATGCATGGAACAAGAATAAGCAAACAATTTAGAGGAAAAAAATCAAGTAATTCTTACATATACAAAAATACGTTTATCTACTACTCCCAAGAGGATAAATGTAAATTAAAGCTACACTGATGTACTACTTCTCACATTATCAGATTGTCAAATATCCAAGTCTAATAACATACTATATACTGACGAGGACATGGGAAAAACAGGAACTTTTACACGAATCTGTGGAGTGTACAATGGTACTACCTCTATAAAAGGACAATTTCACAACTTCTATCAAAATTATGAATACATATAACCTCTGACCTGATAATTCTACTTTTAGAAATTTATCCTATAGAAATATTGCCATGTTTACAATCGATGTGTGTAGGCAGTTATTTATTGTAGTATTGTTTGTAAAACAAATAATTAAAAACATCCATCACTGTATCTAGTAACAATGAACTTGTCAAATAAATCATTCTTATTCAAATAAGAGAATATCATAAGCCATAAAATGATAAGAAAGGTCTTCAGGTATGGAAACAGAAAAAGCTCCAGAATATAATGTTAAGTGGTAAAAACAAGTCCAGAATCAGATTTCTCATATTTAAAAGACAAACATATGACTTGGGCCACCACTAAATGATGTTGAGAATCTGGGCATGAATCTTACTTCACGCAAAGGGAGTGATATACTTTGTAAATAAAGGAAGAGTGAAAGCATATGAATGCAAAAAAAGTATATAAACTGTAAGCATAAGAAAGCTGAAGTGCCTATATTAACATATGATAAAACAGACTTCAAGACAGAGTTATCTAAAGAAAAAGAGAGATTTCAAAAAGTTAAAAATTTATTTCACCAGGAAGTTATAAGACCCATAAATGTGTGTACTTAATAACAGGGCCTTAAAATACACAAGCAAAACCAACGGAAATTAAAGGGAGAAATAGACAATTCTACAATTTTAGTAAGAGATTTAAACTCCTTGATTAGCACCTGATAGGACTATACAAATATAAGACAGACAAATTGAACAAACTATCAACTGTCTTGACCTAATTAATATTTATGATAAACAACACTTAACAACTGAAGAAAATACATCACCTTCTGTGAATATGGTACATTTGCCAATACAGACCATATGCTAGGCCACAAAACAAGTCACAAATTTAAAAGGATTGAAATCGCAAACAATCCATTCTCTAACCACAATGGAATTAACTGAAAAATAACAAGATATCTAGTAAAATTCCTAATATTTGAATATTAAACACATACTTCTAAAAATCTCCTGATTCAAAGAACTCCAGAAGGGAATCAGAAACGATCCAGGACGGAGGAGTAACGAAGCTCAACAGGACTAGGTAGTAAAGAATCTAACCTTGTTTTTAAATCCCTCCAAACCCTTGGAATGTCCCGACTGGATTTCCCTGGTTGGAATACTCAGTGCTTATCGTCACACATTGTTGCCAGGAGGGTTAACATCATCCATGACTCCAGAGAGGACAACTGGAAACTCCTCATTCGGAAATTTTCTGGACTCTGTCCCTTGTGTCTCTCCCACGGCTGATTTTAATCTGTATCCTTAAGTGTGAGTATAATAGCTTTCCGTGAGTTCTGTGAGTTCTTCTAGGAAATTACTGAACCTGAGGGTTCTGAACTACTAACAAACTTTACAAGTACTTAAAAGGAAATCTGTAGCTTTAACTGCTTATGTTAAAAATGAAAGTTTAAAATCACTGACTTAAGGATCCACCTTGAGAAGCTACAAAAAAAAAAGACTAAGTAAACCTGAGGGGAAGAGAAGGAAGGAAATAATAAAAGGCAGAAATCAATGAAACAGAAAACAAAGAATTGAGTATATTAACAAAGCCAAATAATCATAAAAATAGATAAACCCTATTCTAGACAGATCAAGGAAATAGAGAATATAATTACCAATAATAAAAAATGCAAGAGAGGTTATCGCTAAAAAAACCCTACAGATCTTATAAAGATAATAAAAAATAATTATAAAAAACTTTAGGCAAACTAATCCAATAGGTTAGATGAAATCAAGAAATTCCCCAAAAAACACATCTTACCACACACCATATTCTGACACAATATAAAACAGTAAATCTGAGTGGCCTCCCAAATTTATATATATGTAAGTCTTTATAAGAAATATAAAGATACTTATTTAATATATATTAAAGAAATTCAATCTGTTCCCAAAATTCTTCCCACTGAGAAAACTCCAGGCCCAAATACACTAAATTCTACCAAGTGTTTAAGAAAGAAGAAATATCAGTTTTACACAGTTCTTTCATTAAATAGAGTGAACATCTCCCAACTATGAGATCAGCATAACCTTAATACCAAAACCTGACAAAGACATTACAAAAAAAGAAAATGACACAAATATCCCTTATGAACATAAATGCAAGAATCCTGTTTAAAATATAGCAAATTGAATATGAAAAGGATGCTGTAAAGGATAATACATCATGACCAAATACGATTTCAAGAAGGCAAGGTTAATTTAACTACAAAAAATAAATAAATGTAATTCGCTATATTTAACAGAACGAAGGAGAAAAATTATACGATTATTTCAACAGACATATAAAATATCTGATCCAATTGAATACCAATTCATAAAACTCTCAGCAAACTAAAAATCCAGAGGAACAATCTCAATCTGATAAAGGGCATTTATGAAAACCTTACAGCTAACAGATGTACAAAGAGGAGCTGGTACCATTTCTACTGAAACTATTCCAAAAAAACTGAAGAGGCTGAACTCCTCTCCAACTCACTATGAGGCCAGCATCATCCTATACCAAAACCTGGCAGAGAGACAACAAAAAAAGAAAACTTCAGGCCAATATCCTTGATGAACACTGATGCAAAAATCCTCAACAAAATACTTAAAAACTGAATCCTGCAGCACATTAAAAAGCTAATCCACCACAATCAAGTAGGCTTCATTCGGGGATGCAAGGCTGGTTCAACAAACGCCAATCAATAAATGTGATTCATCACATAAACAGAACTAAATAAATGCAAATCAAACCCACAATGAGATACCATCTCACACCTGTCAGAATGGTCATTAAAAAGTCAAAAAACAGACGCTGGTGAGGTTATGGAGAAAAGGGAACACTTATACACTGTTGTTGGGAGTAGAAAGTAGTATGGTGATTCCTCAAAGAGCTAAAAGCAGAACTACCATTTGACCCAGCAATCTCATTACTGGTTATACACCTAGAGGAATAGAAATCATTCTAGCACAAAGACACACGTGCACAAACTTTCACTGCAGCCCTACTCACAACAGCAAAGACATGGACATCAATGACAGACTGGCTAAAAAAAATGTGGTACATATACACCATGGGATACTGTGCAGCCATGAAAAAGAACAAGATCATGTCTTCTGAGGGAACATGGATGGCGCTAGAGGCTATTATCCTTAGCAAACTAACACAGGAACAGAAAACCAAATACTGAATGTCCTCACTTTTAAATGGGAACTAAATGATGAGAACCGATGAACACAAGAGAACGATAGACACTGGGGTCTACTAGATGGTGGAGAGTGGGAGGAGGGAGAGGAGCAGAAAAGATAGCTACTGGATAGTGGGCTTAATACTTGGGTGATGTAATAATCTGTTCAACTATGTAACAAAGCTTCACATGTACCCCTGAACCTAAAAGTTTTAAAAAACAAACAAAAACCCTACCGCTAACGTACGCAATGGTGATATGTTGAACTTTAAGATGGAGTAAAGGATGCTTACTTGCCTCACTTGTTTTCAACATTATGCTGGAGGCCCTAACTGTGGCTGGAAGGCAGGCAAAAGAAAGCAAAAGTGTAACAGCCAGTCAAGATTAAGTAAAACTGCCTCTATTTGCAAATGACATGACTGTTCACACTGAAAACCCCAAGGAATTTACAAGACTACTAAAACAACAGTTGACTTTAGTAAGATTGAGGATACAAGTTAATCAATCGAATTATGTTTTTTACACCAATAGTGAATAATTGGAAGCCAAAACTTTGTAAAAGTTCCATTTGCACCAACTCCAAAAAAGATAAAATACTTAAGAATTAATTTAACAAAAGATGTATAAGATGTCTTCACTGCAAATTATAGAACATCGCTCAAAGAAATTAAGATCTAAACAGACATCATATATTTGTGGTTTGGAAGACTCAATATTATTAGGAAGTTCATTTTCTTCAAATAATCTATAGATTCAATGCAATCCCAATAATAATTCCAGCACAATTTTTGTAGAAGATAATAAAGTGATTCTAAAATGCTGAAATGCAAACAACCTAGAAGAGCTGAACCAAATTTTAACAAGAACGAAGTTGGAAGACATGCAACCTGCATCACTGATGTCAAGGCAGTTTGGTATTGGCCAAATGGAGCACACACATATCAACGAAACAGAACGAAGAGTTCAGAAATAAAAGTCAAGGCAGTTTGGTATCGGCCAAATGGAGAACACGCATATCAATGAAACAGAACGAAGAGTTCAGAAATAAAAGTCAAGGCAGTTTGGTATCGGTCAAATGGAGAACACGCATATCAATGAAACAGAACAAAGAGTTCAGAAATAAAATTCACACACATATGGTGTGAATGGCTGATCTCTGACAAAGTGCATAACTAATTCAAGGAAGGATGAAAAAGTTTTTCAACACAGTGCTAGAGCAACTGGATATCTACGTAGAAAAAAATTAACATCAACCTTTATCTCACAACAGACACAAAATTTAATCTGAAATGCAACACAGACTTAAAAGTAAAGCCTAAAACCATAAAACTTCTAGAAGAAAATACAAGAAAATCTGTCCGCAAATTAAGAGTAGGAAAAGATTTACTATATAAAACACAGAAAGCACAATGATGAAAGTTTTTGACAAAGTGGGCTTTATTAGAACTTCTGCTCTTTGAAAGTCACCACTAAGAGAAGTAAAAGGCAAGCTACAGAATAAAATAACATATGTGCAATAAAAGTATCTGATAAAGGACTCATATCTGAATATAGAAAGATCTTTTACAATTCAACAATAATACAAACAATCCAGTTCTTTTAAATGGGGAACAAATTTAAACAAAACTTAATGCATTAGCTTTCTAGAGCTGCTGCAGCAAAGTATGACAAACTGAGCAGCTTAAACAACAGAAGCTTATTGTCTCAGTCCTGGGGGCTCGAAGTCTGAGACCAAGGTGTAAGCAGAATTGGTTTCTTCTAAGGGCTGTGAGGATCAATCTGTTCCATGCCTCTCTTCCTAACTTCTAGCGGCTGGCAGTCTTTGGCATTTCCTTGGCTGACAGATGCATCACTCTGATCTCTGCCTTCATCTTCACATGGTATTCTTGCCATGTCATGTCTCTTTGACCAAATTCCTCCTTTGTATAAGCACACCAGTTATACTGGAACAGCCCACCCCAATAACCTCATTTTGACCAAATTGCTCCTTTTTATAAGCACGCCAGTTATACTGGAATAGCCCACCCCAATAACCTCATTTTAATCTATCTCTGTAAAGACCTTATCTCCAAATAAGGTCATATTCTGAGATATTAGAGGCTAGGACTCCAATATATCTTTTTTGTGGGAGATACAATTCAATCCAAAACACTTCACAAAAGATGATTTCATGTAAAGCATGAAACGATACTCAACATCACAAGTTATCAAAGAAACGCAAATAAAGCCACAATACCCACTAAACCACTGCATATCCACTAAAATGGCTAAATTTGGGGAGAAAGAGGAGACAAAGACAAGCACTGATGAAAATGTGGAGTGACTGAGACTCTCATCCACTGCCCAAATGTGAAAATAACCATTCTCATACCTAGGATATGAAAACAACCTCAAGACAATTATCAAAGAGAAATAAAAATAGATGTCCAAACAAAAACTTGCACATGAAGATCCCTAACACCTTTATTCAAAATAGCCAAAAGCTGTTAACAATCTAAATGTTCATCAACAGACAGGAATAAACAAAGTGGTTTATATTCAGACACTGGAATATACCTCTTCAATAAGAAAATTGCTGACACAAACAACAACCTCAATGAATCTCAAAAGCATTATTCTGAGTTGTTTTTTTTAAAAGACACTACAGAGTCTTGCTGTATGAATCCATTTATAGAAAATTTTTGAAAATATAAAATAATTTATGGTGAGAAAGGCAGATTAGTGGTACCTGGTGGAGAGTCGAGAGTTGAATGAATACAAAGGAGCGCAAACAACCTTTTTTGAAAATATTCTGTATCTCACCTATGGAAGTGGTTTCACAGGGGTTTGCAGCTGTCAAAACTAATCAAACTGTATGCTTTACACACACAGCTTAATGAATGTAAATTATACTTCAGTAAAAATGAAAATAAAATGGTACATATCTGTAAATCTGTTAGAAAAGATCCCATTTCCAAGAGCAACAACAAAAACGAGACCCTGAATTAAATGTAAAGGGCCAATCTCTATGAAGAAAACTTCAAAATGCTACTGAAGTGAATAAAGCGACGCTACTTAGTTATTCTTGGATAAAGTCTCGTTATTTTAAGTTTGAATTTTCCAAGAAAATAATCTATAATAATGTTTTTGCAATCCAAAGATCAATACAGTTTTATTTGGGTGAGTCAGAGTATGTGGCAGGGTACTAGTAATTATAATCTGAAAAAACTAGCATATGAGAAGTTAAGAAAATTCTGAATTAAGTCATGAGAGGCAACTGGCTCTATCCAGTTCTCTCACAGAGAAGCACCAGAAGGTCTCAATAATTAAAAGTTTGATAGCAGCACAAACGAAAAGAAACAAAGCGTTGAACAGAACACAGAGCCTACGATACAACCAAATAAATATGCAAATGTAATAGCTGTGATAAGAATAATACTTTAAATCAGTAGGGGAATGACGGATTATTGAATAAATAGCATTTGGTAAATGGCCATTTGGGGAAAAATATTAGGATTCTTATGGCGTAACTTAAAAAAAAATTACCTATTAGATCACAGACCTAAATATAAAGAACTGACCCTAACACTTAAACAAAACATGAATAAACTTGTTCCTACCGCTGGAATGGTGAAGTCTAAGTAAGAAATGATATTCAGGGCCGGACGCGGTGGCTCACGCCTGTAATCCCAGCACGTTGGGAGGCCAAGGCGGGCAATCACGAGGTCAGGAGATTGAGACCATCAAGGCTAACACGGTGAAACCTTATCTTTACTAAAACCACAAAAGCTAGCCGGGCGAGGTGGCGGCGCCTATGGTCCCAGCTACTCGGGAGGCTGAGACAGGATAATGGCAAGAACCTGGGAGGCGGAGCTTGTAGTGAGCTGAGATTACACCACTGCACTCCAGCCTGGGCCACAGAGTGAGACTCCGTCTCAAAAAAAAAAAAAAGAAAAGAAAAAAAGAAACGATATCCAGAAACAAAAAAGACTAATTTAAAGTTTGAACACATAAAATGTAACTTTTGTAACACCAATTTAAAAAGAAAATGCCGGCGGATCACGAGGTCAGGAGATCGAGACCATCCTGGCTAACACAGTGAAACCCCCTCTCTACTAAAAATACAAAAACTAGCCCGGCAAGGTGGCGGCGCCTGTAGTCCCAGCTACTCGGGAGGCTGAGGCAGGAGAATGGCGTGAACCCGGGAGGCGGAGCTTGCAGTGAGCTGAGATCCGGCCACTGCACTCCAGTCCGGGCGACAGAGCAAGACTCCGCCTCAAAAAAAAAAAAAAAAAAAAAAGAAAAGAAAATGCCAACCAGTCTGGGGGAGGGTAGGAGGAGGGAGAGCTCAAGTACGTTACAAAAGGGCCAGTTTTGAAATTTATAATAAAGTCTTATCAATCCATTTTTAAAAAATGAAAAAAGAAAAATGAGCAAGACACACAGACTGGCAGTTCATTGTATAAAGAATTATGAATACTCAATAAACAATGAAAAGATGTTCATCCTCCCACTCATGAAGAAATGCACATTGAAACAATGATCCCTCACTTTTATCTGGGCAGATCCACAAAACCACAAATGCCCAATACCTAGTTTTGATGAAGGTGTGGGAAAACAGAAACTCTAACACAGGTAAAAACATAAATGAAAATAACTTTTTGCCAGCAATTTAACACTATCAAAATATTAAATACATATAACCTTTCACTAAGGAATTTAATTTTTTTGATAGCAGCAAAACTTGTTATTTACAAATATTACTATTTGTATACAAAATACAAAATTATGTATCTATAAACCAACAATTAAAACCGGTATTATTCTAAAGCTTTAGTAATTAAGATAATGTGTATTGGCACAGGGTTAGACAGACTGATGAGTGGAACATAAGTAAGAGTTCAGAAACTGACTCAAATGTAGGGATTAAGGACATTATGTATCATGGGGAAAATGGAAAGAATTCGTCAATAAATGGGACTGGGACAACTGGGTATCCATTAGAAAAAAATGAAATGTGACTCCTATATCATACCAAAACAAAAATTTCAGGCAGATTTGAGATCTCAATGTGAAAAGATCTAAAGATAAAACTTTTAGAAGACAATACTACACAGGAGATTATGACTTCTGGCTATGTAAGGACAGTCAAAACAAGACAAGAAATGTGTAAACCTAAACAGAAAACACTGGTAATTTGACATTAAAATTACCAACTGATTCTATTCATCAGAAGATAACGTAACGGTCAGTTAACAGAGTTACGAAAGAAAAAAGAAAAGAAAAATAAAAAATGAACATATCCTAACGTGCTGAACCAAAAAGCCACAAGCCATAAAATCTCTAAGAACTGGCGGGGCGCAGTGGCTCACGCCTGTAATCCCAGCACTTTGGGAGGCCGAGGCAGGCGGATCACGAGGTCAGGAGATCGAGACCACGGTGAAACCCCATCTCTACTAAAAAACACAAAAAATTAGCTGAGCATGGTGGCGGCGCCTGTAGTCCCAGCTACTCGGGAGGCTGAGGCAGGAGAATGAGGTGAACCCGGGAAGCGGAGCTTGCGGTGTGCCGAGATGGCGCCACTGCACTCCAGCCTGGGCGACAGAGCAAGACCCTGTCTCAAAAACAAAAAACAAAACCCTCTAACAACTATATTCAGCATTACCCAGTGGTTCACAAATATATAAAATCAACAATTTATTGTTTAGGAATTTTTTTAAAAAGGCAAGGAATACCAAATATAGAATTCAGAATTATTATTGAGTTGGGAAGGAATGGCAAAGCATCTGAGGAGAGCAAACAGGGGACTTCTAAGGGAATAGGTATTATTCTTTTATTATTTTTAATGTTACGTAGCAATTCTTTATACCTACATAGATTTTATACCTATTAGTTTGTATCTACTCAATATTTAATAAAAGCAAATTTTAAATACCATGCAAATGACCAAGAAACCATAATTTGTCAAACTTTTGTATACCACTAGGGTTCACTGAACCCAATTCTAGTTTGTATGGGGTGAGGGGGGTGGCAATTAAAAGCAATTCTAAATATTTTAACGATTGCTTTTCCAATATTGTCCCTCTTTCTTAAGATCTTTCATATAACAAATAGAAAATTTACTTTTTTACATATGAATAAAGTTCATTCTATCTGGAAATAAATCATCACTATTCCATCATCCTTCAGATACCAACTTGGTTTCTCCTTTTTCTTCTTAAGCTTTCGCTGAACACAGTTTGGAATTCAAAAATTTTAGCTTTTTGCCTGTGTTGAAAGATTCCCAAGATTACTCCCAGATTCAATGATTTGCTCGTAGGACTTATGAGAGAGAGTCATATTCACAAATATGATTTATTACGATGAAAAGCTACAAAGCAAAAATCGGCAAAGAAAAAAGGCACATGGGGCAAAGCCTGGGGGAAACTGGGAGCCACTTACCAGAATCTTCTCCCAGTGGAGTCACATAAGATTTCCTGAATTCATCCAGCAACAAGTTGTGACAATACATGTGAAATGCCGTCTACCAAGAAAGATTGTTAGAGACTCAGGACCCAGAGTTTTCACTGTGGGCTGGTCACATAGGCACCCAGCACATGACAAAATTCCAGATGCCCAAAAGGAGGTATTCAGCATAAATAATATTTTGTATAGTCTAGGCACAGTAAGCAACTTGATCAGCTAGTAGTAGGAATCCTCCCAAAATCGTAGTTTAGGTTAACTTTTTTTCTGCACACCACCATTAATGGCAAAGAGAAGAAAACTGACAAGGAGAGACATTTTACAACTATTAGCTGATGAAAATATGAATGAAAATAAAGACAGCAACACTGTAGATCAATGGCAACGGTGAATTTGAGAAGTAAAATCGGAGACAAGTCTTCACATGACAAAATTCTAAATGAATTTTCTCAAATTCAAGAATAGCTGAGTGAACAACTCAGGTTTAAAGGAAATGTAGGATTTTCATCCACTTAGTCATTACACAGGACTTAATCATGCAATTTTTTTGTGACAAGAACTTGGACTATCCCAGTATCCTAAGACTATACGAGAGCATTCTCTCATTTTTTATAGTGATACACCATAATTTGTCTGTAAGTTGACAACTGTTGAAGGTAGATACGTACACAAAGGTGGATGAAAGGAAACATGATACGAAAATAAAAAATTCACTGGACTGATCATTCTAACTGCTGCTGATTAATCAGAAAACAAAATGCTTTCCAATTATGGATCAAGAACAATGAATGTTCTCCCTACTTCAAGATTATGAACCATCAAAGTTTGTAAAGTATGTTTTGATTTCAAGTGAAAAAACAAAACCTATTACAATTTGGAATCAGTATGTAGAAAATGGATATCCATTTCACGTTCATGTGGGTCAGCTGATGAGTGGTTACTTACATTCAAAGGACAGTGCACATTTTGGGTACAAACAGCTTCACAAACAAATGTGTTATAAACTTTCAATGGAATACTCAACAACTAAAAGGAATGAAATACTGATACAGGCAAACACACAGATGAATCTCAAAATAATTTGAAAGGAGCCAGACTTAAACACAGAACATATTTTATGGCTCCATTTATATAAAACTCTAGAAATGCAAACTATACTGACAAAAGTCAACCCAGTGGTTGTCTGGGAGAGAAGAGAACAGGGAAGGACAGGAGGGAGGGATTGAAAAGCAGCTTGGGAACATTTTTTCAGGTGATGGACACATTTACTATCTTGATTATAGTGATGGTTTCACAGGTGTACACAGATGTGTTAAAGAAGCTACACTTTTTTAATATGTGCAGTTTATTGTATGTGAATTATATCCTAGTAATGCTGATTTAAAAAATTGGGTTTGCTATGTTTAGATTCTAATTAAAATTTCTAACAAAGGTTTTTCATTACTCCTTTATTCCTCTGTTATTTACAAACAACTTCAAGTATTTACAAATAAAAAGAACAGCAATGAAAGATAAAAAGTGACAAAGAATGATGAACAATCTTCTAGATACTGTGGATTAAGTTACTGTCAACTAAGAGAAACGTTTGAGGCAGTCTGTATAGCAAATATCCAACACTTACAAAAACGATGAAGAGAGCATGATGAAATTTATAATCATCATAATTTACATTTCAAATTTGTGAAATATGTCAAATATGGATTGCTCTTTTCTCTAAAAGCAACTGAGGAAGCCTAAAAAAAAGCTTCTGCCAGGAGTTCCCAGTGGTTTGTGTATCACATCTCCTAATGGCTATGAACTTCAAGGGAAGATTTCTTTTTTATGTACTTTATCTCCAGCAAGTGTCAAAGACAGCTTAAAATAGATTCATTTTCTTAAAAAACACAGCTGTACTGTCAGAACAAACCCACTCTTGGACCGTAAGTCCAGAAAAACACAGTCAACTGCTTCACTCCTTAAAACGTACTGTCAAACAAAACTTATTATTTTCTACTTCTGCAAGACTAGTAAGCAATCAGGAACTACAACTTCTGCTGTCTAAGATGTTTTCATGGAGACAGTTCCCAATTGATGGATAGGCTATATTCCAAAAATCAGTACTTTCTGATTGTTTGGAACAATTTAAAATAAGAATGTAAATTATGACTAAGTTCCTAAAGACAACCCATAAAAAGCCCACTTAACACAACATACCTTAGACCTATATTAATTCAAACACAGGTAGTCATCAAACACACATAAATGCATTTTGAAATTAAAACTCGGCCGGGCACAGTGGCTCATGCCTGTAATCCCAGCACTTTGGGAGGCCGAGGCAGGCGGATCACCTGAGGCCAGGAGTTCGAGTCCAGCCTGACCAACATGGAGAAACCTGTCTCTACTAAAAATACAAAATTAGCCAGGTGTGGTGGCGTGTGCCTGTAATCCCAGCTACTCAGGAAGACTGAGGCAGGAGAATCGCTTGAACCCAGGAGGCAGACGTTGTGGTGAGCCGAGATCATGCCACTGCACTCCAGCCTGGGCAACAAGAGTGAAACTGGAACTCAAAAAAAAAAGCGGGGGGGAAGGAAAGAAGGAAGGAGGGAAGGAGGGAGGGACAGAGGGAGGGAAGGAGGGAAGGAGGAAAGGAAGGAGGGAAGGGAGGGAGGAAGGAAGGAAGGAAGGAAATCAAAACTCGGATTACAAAACATTCACTGTCTTCTTACCTAACTTCTATTCTTAAACACATGCTCAAGATATTTCCTCTTTGGTAGTAGCAAATAGACACAGGGTGGCCAAATTGAGAAGCAGAGGCTACAATGACTTTCTTAATCTTTAAATTCAAGTAATTTAAAAACTGAATATTCTTAAACCACAGCACCCTTGGCAATCTCCCTTGATAGGATTTGTTCAAACCTAATTTACGAATGCTCAGTGAACTTTACAAATAAAATGTTTTACAAAAATGTGATATATCATCAAAGCCTAGATTCAAAACCTCTTTCACATGCTTGTCAACTTAGAAGCCCTGGCTCTTCCTTTATTAATAAGCCCTGGCTGAATTATGTCCCCCACCCTCCCCATCAACATTCATATACTGAAGTCCTAACGTCCAGCACTTCAGAATGTAACTTTATTTGAAGACAAGGACTTCAAAAAGGTGATTCAGATGTGGCCATTAGGGTGTGGTAGTCCACGCTGACTGGTTTCCTTAGAAAAGAAGGAAATTTGGACAGACTGAGACACAGTGGGGATATGCATGCAGAGGAAAGGCCATGTGAAGAGGCAGTAAGGCGGTGGCCATCTGCAAGCTAAGGGCAAAGGCCTCATGGGAAATCTCACCATGCACAGAGGAAAGGCCTCGGGAAATCTCACCAGCGCTTTGAGCTTGGACTTTCAGCCTCCAGAACACTGAGAACTTAAACTTGTTTAAGTCAACCAACTAATCTGCAGTTTTTGTTATGGCAGCCCTAGCCAACTAATACAGAGCTTTAAAAAACATTACTATGTACACTGTAGAATTTAATACTCTGAAGTTTTATTCCAGCATCTCCACTGACAGAATTTCTAAATTAGTAACAGAAAAGTCACACTAGGTAACATGATTAGTACATAAACGCCGTAAGAACAAATTTCCTTTGTTTACTGCTATATACCCAGTGCACAGATGCTTAATTACTGGGTGAATCAATGAATAAATTAGAAAGACACATACCCTATTTTAACTTCCTGAAATTATTTCACTGCTTCAATGTTATATATTTAAACCAAGTGGTATTTGTTTTAAAACAAAATGTTCTTTTAAAATGTACTATGACTTTCATTTATAAAAAGAAAATTTTATAAGTATACAAAGTGTGAAAAAGAAAATTTCAAAAATAACTACATTCTTAAAGGAAGATAAGAAAAATTACACTCCAAAATGTAATGTACTAGATTTCCAAAGAAAAGCCTAATAATGTATATCACAGTATAGTTCTAAATGGATATAGGAGAACAATAATCAACTATTTCTAGCTGCAGACATATGAGGCCACTGCTATCAGCAAATGCTAATAGAAACAATTTACCAATACATGAAAAAATTATTTAATTCATTCAGTTTAAGAAAGGAGTTTTTGGGCTTTTTTCTCTGTATCCCCCTATCCAGCAGAGAAAGAAAGGAGTTTAATACACCATCCTGAAAGACTGAGGAACTAGCTCGAGTCCCACAGTCACTGAAGAATACTCTTTTTCCTTTGGAGAAACCATGAAGTCAGTAACAAGGGACTATAAAGTAGAAGAGTACCCTAAAGATACTGGCTCAATGTAAAGGTCTGGTAGCACAGACATGAGAAAGTACATTTCATCTTAGAAGAAGGAAGATACTAGAGGAGGACTGTGCTTTTAACATCGAAAGGCATTTAACCTTAATTACTGTTAACAATTATTCTAATCCAATTCTAACAAGCAAACTGCTATTGGTCACTATTTATTACACAGTATTTTTCAATTTGAAAGCTATTTTGCAAACAGGATTCTTAAATAAGGATATCTTAAGTTACCTATTAGCGCTCAGTGAACTGTTTCAAGGAAACCTTACATACCACATATCTAAAGGTAAGGAGACATACTCCTTATACTTCAGTGTAATTAATGGCAGCTTTTTTGCAATGTTTACTTTTGCTTCTGAACAAAGAAGTGAGAAGGATTAAGAAACATTAACGGGGTCCAGGTGTGGTGGCTCATGCCTGTAATCCCAGCACTCTGGGAGACCAAGGCGGGCGGATCACCCAAGGTCAGGAGTTTGACAGCAGCCTGGCCAACATGATAAAACCTCATCTCTACTAAAAATACAAAAAATGAGCCGGGTGTGGTGGCGGGCGCCTGTAATCCCAGCTTCAGGAGGCTGACGTGGGAGAATCGCTTGAACCTGGGAGGTGGAGGTTGCAGTGAGCCGAGCTGAGCCGAGGCCGCGCCACTGCACTCCAGCCTGGGTGACAGAGTGAGACTCCATCTCAAAATAAATAAATAAATAAAAAATAACAGGAAGCAAATACTCAATAAAGCTACATTTCAACCTTTATGTAGACATTTTACCGACTAGATGTGTGAAGACAGAGCCACAATTGGACTTTTCTGCTTTATTTCAGCTAAACAGACACATTACTTGACAAGCTCTAAAATTAATCAGACTTCAGTAAAAATACTGTGTGCATGCATTAGGTCAGACACTGGAGATTGCTTTGCCCAACACAACACTACAATCTGTTTTCCTTGCTTTTGTCTAATACAGAGGCTATAAAAGCTAAATACCGCACAGTCATCCTTTGGTATCTGTAGGGGACAGGTTCCAGGACCTCCCAAAGAGACCAAAATCTGAAGATGCTCAAGTCCCCTGATATAAAGTGGTGTGTGCAGTATTTACACATAACCTATGTACATCCTCCCATATACTTTAAGTCATCTCTAGAGTACTTACACTGCCTAGTACAATGTTAATGTTATGTAAATCACTGTTATAATGTATTGCTCAGGGAAAAATGACAAGAAAAAATGTCTGTATACGTTCAGTACAAACACAATTTTTTTCCCCGAATTCTGATTCACAGTTGGTTGAATCCACAGATGCAGAAGCCATGGATACGAAGAGCTGACTGTAGTTAGGTTTCCAACTCTCCCTTACTACTAGGAGAGTCCGTGTGACAGTTTTAATCAATGAAATATATGCAGACATCTACTAGCTTTATAAACCACACTCCTTTCCCCTTTCCACCTCTTCTTCCTGTCTTTATGACTAGAGCTGCAACAGACATCTTTCAATGAAGCCAAGGCCAAGAGAAAAAGATGTTCGCAGCTGTAGCCGCTGCATATTTCCAAGCTGACTATAATGAGGAAAAAATAAGGGCCCATTTGTTTAAAGTCACTGTTGGTTGAGTATTTACTATTTGCAAACACAATGTTAAGCATGAGTTAACTAAGTGAAGCAAATGGGCCATACTGTTCAAATCTATGCCGTAACACTTTTTCACCCAGGGAGAAGTGGGGTGGGTAGTGGGGCAGATGATATAATTGTAAGATACGTCTTCTCGTTTTCCACCCAATTCTCGTTTAACAGCAAAAAACAAATCATTAAGAATATGAAGCAACACAGCAAGGAGTCATGAACAAGTCCCTGAAGCTACTTGTATCCCTGGCCAAGAATCACAGCTAAGTGGGAACAGTACCTTTTCTAATACAACAGAATTGCCAAGGTTTTAACACCTTACACTATTTCCCTGCAGAGAGAAGACTCCAAAAAAAAAAACCCTCCTGACTTTATACTGGGTGTTTTGCCTTCGCTCTGGGATTCTCTCACTTCAATTACTGCTGTCACCAAACATACTTTAATGCTTTATTACAAAAAGCATTTTGATGGCTTCTCTTAGGGCAGTTAGTAAAGGCAAGAACTTTCAAGAGCTTGATACTACAAGAAAACAACTTTAACTAGCTTCACAAAATATAAGTTTCTGATCGTCACACACCTCATTTCCTCCTAGGGACCCTAGGCTCCGGTCTTACTATGCCTACTATTTTGAAATAGCTAATTCTACATTAAAGAGCTGGCATACCTTCAGACGCACTATGAGTTTGCTAATTTCTGTTCACATCCACCCCCAAAGAACTGCCTCCTAAACAGCTTCATAGTCTCCACATTAAGAACCTGAATGTCCTCTGCATTCTCCTTACATTCCCCAAGGTCCTTTCTCTGAGTTCTAACGTGAGACATGAGAGATTAAACAGGCTTCTCTCCACAAGGACTGACGCTAGAAATTAACTCATGTTTTGGTGATAACGCTCCAATTACACACACGCGTGCACACTCTCACTCTGACACACGTGGAGACTTCCAAGATTCTATAGTAAACATATTGCTTCTTCATGATAATCTATTACTGTAACCTTCTTGGATAAATATCTCATAAAGAACAGAATGGTTAAGAGGTAAACTCTAGTCACATAGAAACCTGACTTTTTAAAAAGATATTTAACTTTCAACAAACAAGGTGGTGTTTTTATTCCTTTTCAAAAGCTCATAGCCATAAATGAATATATTCAGCTTAGTTTGAAATGTGATTTGGAAATTATATAGTTAAGATTACTTGCTGTTTACCTACAAATTAAGGAAGTAAACAGTTATTAATTGACATCAGAAGTACCATTAGAAAATAAGTTTTTTGCACATGCAATATTGCTATTAGCTTATAAGAAAAATTTGTTTACCCTTATTGTCTCAAGCTATTTCTGAAACGTTTTAACTAAAAGTTGTGGGATAATTCTGGTACAGTTCCCCCAAATGGGTATTCTTCTTTAATCACATGTTAAAAATTTTAATTAATTTACTGTCAGTTTCACCACAAAGCTTTAATAGATTTTGTATCTATCAAAATACACTAATGAAAAATTCAACTAGGATGCTGTAGTCTTAGAAACTATATTTCTACATGTCTCTTGTCAATACTACCTGCCATAAAATTCAAACATTTTGGAAAACAATTTTTAAAAATTCTATCCACAAATGGTTAAGCCCCAAAATAACCCACTTCTTTTTATTTCCCAAATTAAAGTATCTAATGATTTCCTAAATTGTAAACATAACTTAGATGACCTTTTAACTATCTTCAATTACCAAGTATGTGACATTTCTAATAAAATATTTTCTTCGTTTTCCCACCAGAGGGCAACCAAGAACCTCAAGTGGTGGTGTACAATGAAATTAACAGCATCCGAAGTAGTTTAAAGGAGTGGAGGATACGGGAGGAGTTCACCGAGACTATCAGACTAGTCATGAGCAAGGGCATATTACTTCTTAAAACCTTTTGTAATAAGAGTAGCATTTTCAAACATTTTATATACCTAATAAGATGATTAATTTACCTACGTATAACGAGGAACTTTTTTTTTACAGTGATTAGTTTTACAAAAATATTCCTTAAAAATTTTAAATTCCTTTTCCTAAAACACTGTTGTACATGCCACATGAAAAAGTAGGCTTAATTAACACTCAGGGAAAAAAAAAATGTAGCCTTAGCTATTTAAACAATGCATATGAATTTTACACTGGCTCATAGTTTAACAACCAATATGATGTTAAATTTGTTAAAAATCTGTTTCTATCGGCAGCATACTTTTTCTTGTGCAATCATTTCCATTTCCTATTTCAGAAAATTTCTGAAATCTCAGTAGGAAAATAAGAATTCTCTGACACAACAAAGAATTTAAAGTGAAGAGGGAAAAATGCTTGAGTGACCAGAAAAGCAATATATTCTTTAATAAAGGGGTAAAAACCTTTCAGCCTAATTTAATCAGCTAGCAATTTGAGACCTCTTCACATCAGCAACTGAGAAGTTTCAGTTCTACAAAAACTAAAAAAGAAAAAAAAGTTTCATCCGAAACAATACTTCAAAATAGGTAATTATTCCCCCAAATCCTACACCAGAGGGCTCTCTTCCTACAAATAGCTTTAAACCATATGCTGTTTTTTGTTGTTGTTGAGACGGAGTCTGGCTCTGTCGCCAGGCTGGAGTACAGTGGTGCGATCTCGGCTCACTGCAAGCTCCGCCTCCCGGGTTCACGCCATTCTCCTGCCTCAGCCTCCCGAGTAGCTGGGACTACAGGCGCCCGCCACCACGTCCAGCTAATTTTTTTGTGTTTTTTAGTAGAGACGGGGTGTCACTGTGTTAGCCAGGATGGTCTTGATCGCCTGACCTCGTGATTCGCCCACCTCAGCATATGTTGTTTTTGATTGCAGAAATCAGGTAAAAATGCACCCATTCTTTGTTCCATTTAAAATTTTATAAAAGAACAACCATAAATTTATCTTTAAGGCAAACTTTACATTCATTTTATTTAGAACTTTACATTCATGTAATGAATGAACTTTACATTCATTCATTTAGAACACATGACTAAATTAACCAGTCTCATTTATAGGAAATGAGTAGTAAAGTCATGGTTCTTTTGGTGTTTATTTTGTTTAAAAGCTTTCTTTCCTCTATACAATCGAAACAGCAACACAATTTAGTTTCAAAACCAAAGTCTATGGCATTAGTTTAAATATTAAACCTGCCACAAGCAATTTCTTCCATCAAAGTGATGTCAGAAACCATCTCCAGTCCTGCATATCAATGGTGTTTCCTGCATACTTAATTCTCCACAGTAGCAACACAGAAAAACCAAGTCAATAATTAATCCTCATTCATGGAGAATGACATTTGACATGCAGCTTTCATAAAAATCAGGTCCGTTTCTACTATACCTTAATTGTGCACAGACCAATTCTTCACTCATAACACACAAAGGACAGGAAATCTATTACATGAATTAAAGTCAATCAAACCATCTAAATTATATTTCTTTGCTGAAACACTATTGGATTTTAAACCCAAGCTTTTTAAGGAAGTATTATTCAAACCCACCTTACATCCAAACATTAAGGATATTGTGCTGCTGGAGCACGCTACTCTACAGTGGCATAACATCGGAGAAAAGCAATCCAAGTTTTTGATGCTAGGAGACACTTTTTCAGACCCTGAGCACTTAAATCGATCCAAGACTGAAATTCCAGAAAAATGCCTTGGTGCATGATGTTTGCTGACTATCTTAAACATTTAATCTAGATCCAAAGCACTCTTTTTAAAAAAATTGTATTAAAATGTTGCATTCTTCATTGTTTCCACCCCCACAGCAGAGATCAGGTCGGCATACTATGATCGGAATTAAGATGCTGTTTCTTTTTCCTGCATAATAAAACTGCTTCAATAAAATTATAGTCAAATTCCCAGAATGAAAGTGCTCATCTAGCACCACTTTGTCAGGGCCTTGCTAATATCCTTACAATTTAATCCAGCATCAGATTCACCACAGAAGCTGCACCTGCTGCGGTACAAGCTCTGCCATCTCCTCCATGAGGATAAGACAATTCGAGCAGAGCTACTATGCTCAAATACATGCGGCTGCTTTGGGGGAGGGACAAGACGTTGCAGCAAGGGATTCATTCCATGGTTCAGGAAGAGAGGAGCCCAGAGCTTGTCACATGTGATGCTTTCTTACTACACCACTAAACATTCTAGTCTGATTTAAAATACAGTTTTAATGGTAAAAACAGCACCTCAATCAATTGTCATATTTTGTAGTTTGATTCCTCTCTACAAACAATTCAAGTAACAACAACAAAAATCAATCACCTGGCAAAGTTAAGTAGAATAATTACAAAAGAAACTTGGAAGTAAAAAAAGTTCAATATTTTCCAATACATCAAAATAACTTAAAATCTGGAAAAACATTACTGAACTGATTTTGATGTATATCTATACCATATGAAAAGTTTAAAAGCGGAAAGTCAAGCAATTTAATTCACTGACATATCACTGATTCATCCACACTTTCAAATACTATTTTCTGTGCTTTGGCTTTTTATATCAACCCATTGGCAGAAAAGTTATCATTACCTAATTACATCCAAAACAACAAATAAAATACTGTCAAAATGTCATCCTTATAGTATATTTAAAATCTTGCAAATGTTGTATCTTATGCAGTACCTTCACTACAATTTAAATGGACAATATTTATTGAAACTCAAAAGTTGAATTAACAAATGCCAGCAAAATGCTGAATAACACTCAAAGGAATATTTACTGCTTCATCTATGTAATTATCTTTTCTTTCCTCCACTATTATTTGGGTTGTTCTAAGTACTATATTTATATTGCAGTTAAGAAATGTAATTGCTAATGAAGACTGTCAAATTTTACAAAACTGCCTGTAATCCCAGCACTTTGGTAGGAGGAGGCGGGTGGATCACCTGAGATCAGGAGTTCGAGACGAGCCTGGCCAATGTGGTGAAGCCCTATCTCTAGTAAAAACACAAGAAAATTAGCCAGGCGTGGTAGCGCGCGCCTGTAGTCCCAGCTACTTGGGAGACTGAGGCAGGAGAATAGCTTGAACCCGGGAGATGGAGGTTGCAGTGAGCCGAGATTGCACCACTGCACTCCAGCCTGGGCGACAGAGTGAGACCCCATCACACACACACACACACACACACACACACACACAGAACAATTTTACAAAACTAAAATTATCAATTCAAGTCTCTATATGCTTAGTAAGCAAGAGCTGTTTTGTGGAAGGAGAGGTATATACTGTATTTTGCTATACACCAGAAAGTGTGTGCCAAAAGACAAAAATTCCCTTATCACCAACCATTACTCTAATTCCAAACCTGCTCAAGAACACTTTTAATTCCAATTTCCTACACAATTCGCTCTTCTGTTCCATTCCTACTTATGTAACTGTATAAGGGGAGAGAGAGTAGAAAACTAGGTTACATTTCTAAAACAGTAAAGGAAATAGCTGGTTCTCCAATCTAATTACCCTGATAGGTAAATAAACTGCAAATCACATGACTTGTGAAACTTACATGAAAAGTCAAATGTCAACTGTAACAAGGACAAGAAAAAGTGAACTGTGCTCCTAAGAAGCATTTATATTTAAAAATACATTTACTAGGTCAGAGCCATAGTTAGTTGTTAAGCTGTGGTTCTCAGCCTTTTTCACTGCAGTGCCTCAGGGGCGTCACCAACGTTCTTTCATTTTAAAACTTTCATTTTCAAATTTACAAATTTTAATTTTAAAAACCTGGAAGCACAAATGTGTAACAAGTTTTAATACTGGTATTTACCTATAACAACTGATTTACCCATACTACCAAGTAAACTCATTTTGTGTAAATCTCAAAATACAACCTCTCCAATTTTGGTGCACGTGGGAGATCTGTCTCATTGATCATGTAGGTTGTACATGCCTAGTCTTAACAAAATTCAGTTCTGCGCAGACATGTCTGCTCACCTAAAACTATATAAGCAAGCACATTATTTGGCACATGTCCAACAGAACAAAAAGTCAGGCAAAGTTCAAGCATGTCTACTTAGCCTCTGCTCTTAAGACAGTCTGCCTTATTCAGGTGGTTACACAATAAACATGTAATATATTCCACTACAATAATATTGTGCTATGATCATTTTAACGACTATTAGGAATTAACCAGTGTTTCTTGTCTGATTTTTCAGTAAATTGAATGAATGAATTCAATGTATACATTTTGGGTCAAAATTTACCATACCTAAAACTGCAGAAGAGAGTATAAAAAACATGAATTTGATTTTGGGACTTATCAGGAAAAATGACTAATTTTGACTATTTTGAAACTCTGAGTGGATCTGACAGATTTGCACTAAAGCATCTTAGGCCGTTTTGCTTTTTAATGACGTTATCTAACAAATCGACATCCCAGATATATTCAGCCAAATAATACCTATCAAACTACCTAAGAAACAATATATAAGTAATAATAATAAATAATTAAAACAGCAGCAATTGTCACTTAATAATTACTACTAGGCATTGTGCAGAGTGCTTTCGTGTATCAGAAAAATGATCAAAAGCTTGGAAAAAGAGGCAAAAAAATTGGTAGTACATTCAGTGTCGTATAGAGATAAAGGTTGTTCAAGATTATCCAGGGCAACGGTTTTCAACATGGAACAACTGTGTGCGCCCAGGGACACTTGGCAATGTCTGCTGCCCAATCGAGGAACAGAGTCTATGGGCATCTCGTGGGTAGAAGTCAGGGATGCTACTAAACATTTTATAACACACTGGACAGCTTTCCACAACAAAGAACAATCTAGCCCCAAAATCAAGGATGCCTAAGTTGAGAAATTCTAATTTAGGGGAATGTACACTTCAACATACTATTTACTAAAAGTCCCGTCCCAACACTTTGGGAGGTCAAAGTGGGAGGACTGCTTGAGGCCAGAAGTTCGAGACCAGCCTAGTCAACAGAGCAAGAGTCCATCTCTAAGAAACACAGAAATAAATACTTGGGAGGCTGAGGTAGAAAGATCATGTGAGCCCTTGAGCCACTGCTTGAGCTATGATCGAGCCACTGCACTCCAGCCCGGGTGACAGAGTGAGAGCCTGTCTCTTAAAAAAAGTCCTAGACAGTGAAGTTATATCTGTTAACTTGCAGCTTTTTATCCAATAGAGAAGCAAATAATTTTTGCCCAGATAACCACAAAGATTAAATTCCTGACCTCGTTGGATATTAATCAGTTTATTATCTAACTCAGCAATCTTCTATTAACATTGCCTGTAAATACGTAGATACGCAATCGCACTCTGGGCAGGTTTAACATCTTACTATTTCTCTCACTAACAAGTGAGTGGAATACAACCTGTGACTCGTTCCTTCTACATCTGCCTGAGAACATCATACCTTAACAAGCGGATCACCTTACTTAATCCAAATATGATTATTTGGATATACTTTAACACATGTCATTACCTTATTTAATCCAAACCTGATTTACCTCTTGGAGGTAAGAAGTATTATAACGTCCATTTGATAAATGAGAGAAACGCAGGGCTTGGAGGAGTCACATAATTTATCCATGGTGTCACAGCTGGCAGAAATGGGAATCATGTCTGACTACAAAGCTCATTTTCAACCATGAATAAATGCAAGTCAAGGTAAGATATTTGGTGAGTCAAGCCCAAAGTCCTTACTATTCTTTCTACCTGCTAGAATGACAATTTAGGCTATAAGGCGAGCTTTAAAACAGTTATCAATTGCTAATCTGTTTAAATTGGGTTTTTCTCAATACTGTATAACAAAATTAGAGGAAAAAAAGATGCTAAGATTAATAATATCAAAACGTTTGCATTACTCAAAACTACCTGTTTAGATTTATATAATAAACAAATGTTATACATATGAATTTATAAGTAAATATATGGTAATAAATACTACCTATATTACGTATCACTGTTCCATGTTTAAGATTTCACTGTCAACTGAAATCTTGTAAAGGGGTTAAAACACAAGAGCAACAGCCAACAAAACTCCATCACCTGTCACATTAACTAGAGATCAAATGGTATAGGAAAAACATCAAATTATTTAGTCATGAAATTTTTCGATTATATATTAAGTAATTATCAAACAAACGTTGAGTTATTAAGTTATTATCATAAAACAAGGGTAGGATTACAAATTTTTAAGTCCATAAGAAGCTAAACTTGTAGGCCAGCGGTCCTTAATGAGCAGTGTTGTGTTTTTTTTTTTTTTTAATTCCTAGATGATTTTGACATGTCACTGTCCCAAATCCCACTGACTTTCAAAACATCATGGTAAATCTATTGATAAATATTTGAGTTTCATACCAAAGTGAGTAATAGCATCTTTATATACACAGTTGTAATTCCCACAGAGCAGAGGACTTAGGTAAGATCACAAAGTGATGTTACATCTCAAGACCAGAAGTATACATCTTTAAAAAATATCTGAATTTAATTTTCACACTTGCCAAAAAAAAAACCAGAATAAAATGATAGTAGCATCTGCTAAGAAATGCCATCGATTTGTCTGGCAAAGAACAGCCCATAATAATGTGGACATTTCTGTTATAAGTCGGCTAACGAAGTTGATTTAGCAAAAATACCATAAAACTGATTACATTTTGCTGTGAGTAAGAATACTAACATACAGCCGGGTGTGGACTTACACCTGTAATCCCAACACTTTGGGAAGCCGAGTGGGCGGGTCACTTAAACTCAGGAGTTCGAGACTCAGCTTGGGCAACAGAGCGAAACCCTGTCTCTACAAAAAATACAAAATTTAGCCAGGCATGGTGGCAGGTGCCTGTAGTCCCAGCTACTCGGGAGGCTGAGGTGGAAGTTGGCTTGAGTCTGGGAGGTGAAGGGTGCAGTGAGGCAAGATTGCACCACTGTATCCCAGCCTGGAGAAGAGAACCAGACCCTGTCAAAAAAAAAAAAACAAAAAAACAAAAACAAAAAACAAAAAAAACAAAAACCACTAAAATGCTACTCTGCCAAATAAAATGTTGAATGAAAATTAAAATTAATGTCAAATCAAATGCAATCAACATTCACTCTTGATTAAACTGCACTACCTTGACTGATTCAATTAACCATAGAATTTCAGCTGCTTCACAGCTGAAGACAGCCAACTTAAGAAATGAACAAATTGAACTGTGACTACATACAATTTCAATAATGGGACAAACATGTAAGATACAAACCATACCATGAAACCGTAATGTACATGGTCACAATGGAGAGCATAAGAATCAGCAATGTAAATAATTTGTTTTGTGAATTATTTATAAATCTGTTCTAAAAGGAAACCTGGTATAATCTCAACCACATAAATTTGAGCACAAAAAACAAAGCTATCTGGATTGCCAGTCTACTCTGAGTGGCATTGTTTTGTCACAGTAATGAGTGACAAAAATGTGAAAGAATACTAAGCATGGTGGCTCACACCTGTAATCCCAGCACTTTGGGAGGCTGAGGTAGGAAAACAGCTGAGCACAGGAGTTCTGGCTGCAGTGAGCTATGATCACACCACTGTACTCCAGCATGGATGACAGAGACTTTGTCTCTTAAAAAAAAAAAAAAAAAAAAGTGCAAGAAGAGTCATGCTAATGATACTGCTCATGGTAACAAAAAGCAAACCATTATTTTAGAAAAAGCTAGAACTGGGCTCCGTATTAGGTTTATAGCTCTATGCTTAAATATTTTAAACCATTAAAGATGGCCGGGCGCGGTGGCTCAAGCCTGTAATCCCAGCACTTTGGGAGGCCGAGATGGGCGGATCACGAGGTCAGGAGATCGAGACCATCCTGGCTAACCCGGTGAAACCCCATCTTTACTAAAAAATACAAAAAACTAGCCGGGCGAGGTGGCGGCACCTGTAGTCCCCAGCTACTCAGGAGGCTGAGGCAGGAGAATGGCGTCAACCCGGGAGGCGGAGCTTGCAGTGAGCTGAGATCCGGCCACTGCACTCCAGCCTGGGCGACAGAGAGAGACTCCGTCTCAAAAAAAAAAAAAAAAAAAGACCATTAAAGAAATAAATTCATGGAGGAAACAAAACTTTGTTATGGGTCTGAAACTCTGACCTTTAACCTACTAGATCCAAATCTTTAGCATTCATCAGAAGTAAACCAACTTGTTAGAAACGCATCCTGCAGGCACTTCATGAATATTTGTTCAACAAATGATATTAAATTATCTGCCATGGTTCTCACTTAAGGCTACACAATATGCGATGCACAGCTGATCCTAAAATTACTATCTATCTGGCGGAACAAAAAACAACAACAACAAAACACCATGAAAAGCTTCTCTGTGCCAAATGAATCATCAATTTGAGAACTACTAAGTATCTCCATAGACGTAGAAAAAGCACATGACAAAATCCAACAACTATTCATGATAAGGGGCACCTACAAAAAAACCTACATTTAACACCATAATTAATGGTGAAAGATAATGCTTTCTCCTTAAGACCAGAAACAAGGAAAGAATTTACACTCATTATTCCTATTCAAAACTGTACTGGACATTCTAACCAGTGTAACCAGGCAAGAAAAATGAAAAGCATACCGACTGGGAAGGAAGAAGTAAAAAATATGTAGAAAATCCTAAGGAATCGACAGAAAACTTAAAACTGCAGGATACAAGAGTAAAATAAAAAAATTATGATTACATACAATGAATAATCTGAAAACAAAATTAAGAAAATAATTCCATGCACAAAAACATTTAAAAGCATAAAATAATTAGTAATAAAGGTAATAAAACTATAATACTCATACACTGAAAGTTATAACACATTATTAATAGAAATTGAAGATGATTTAAACAGATGGTCCATATTCATGGATTAGAAGAACTACCAAGTAAAAGTAGCAACTATCACTTTTCAACTACTTCTATTGAAAGGTTTCTTAAAAACTTAAAATTCTTTTTTTGAGGCACAGTCTAGCTCCATCGCCCTGGCTGGTGTGCAGTGGTGGGATCTCAGCTCACTGCAACCTCCGCCCTGCGGGTTCAAGTGATTCTTCTGCCTCGGCCTCCTGAGTAGCTGGGATTATAGGCACCCACCACGACGCCCAGCTTTTTTGTATTTTTAGTAGAGATGGGGTTTCACCACGTTGGCCAGGCTGGTCTCGAACCCCCAACCTCAGGTGATCTGCCCACCCTGGCCTTCCAAAGTGCTGGGATTACAAGTGTGAGCCACCATGCCTGGCTAATTTTTGTATTTTTAGTAGAGATGGGGTTTCACCGCATTGGCCAGGCTGGTCTTGAACTCCTGACCTGAAGTGATCTGCCCACCTCAGCCTCCCAAAGTGCTGGGATTACAGGTGTGAGCCACCGTGCCCAGCCTTAAAGGCTTTATGTAAGCTTCAACAAGCCATGACTCCTATCTTACACAGTTTGCTTCAGGCTTCTTCATGTTCAAGGAAAGGAAAGAAATCCATCCATTATACATTGGAAGCAGAGCTCTGATAAACAATATCCATGGTAAACACGTTTGCTTTTAGCATAAAACTTCTTTGACACAGTATTTTAAGTGGAAGTCCCCAAAAAACTAAACAAAAGAACACACAGAGGCTGTGGCTGAGCGCCAGTGAGTCTCATCTTATGTCCTACTAAGCCAATCAACACACAGGTCTTTAAGGAAACCTAGAATACAAGAGATAAGGTTTTCAATAGTGGTTCCCAAATGGTGAGATATCCAAAGAAGATTCCCAGGTACTTAGTCTAATTTAAGCCTAACAATCTTTATTTTTAATGAGCTCCTCCCTATCTGGTTCTAATACAGAGAGAGGCTTACAGCCCCAGATGATCCAATTAAGAAAAGCAAAGCACGGTTCTCAAACCAAATTGAGTGTAAAATTTTAACACAGAATGCTTTTCTCAGGGAGGAGGAAATGGATAAAACAAGAACAAAACATTCCCAAAAAGTCTAATGGATGAATTTAGGAGCAGAGTTTTAACTGACTGGAGATCTTACTTTTGGAAAGAATAAAAATGTCTAATCAATCTCACATTCTCTGAATAAATGATATATTCGTGTGGTGAAATCTTAAACTGCCATTATAATACAGATAGACAAGCACAGTTTTAAAGAACATGTAACAACATGAACAACTAACCTTGGACTAAAATTTTGCCTTTTAGCAAAACAAACAAACAAAAACAAATTACAAACTGGGGGAACAAAGAAAGAGGGTTGTATGTCTGTTTATGCCCATAATTATGTATACAAGGGGCTATATATGATCACAAAAAAATGACTAGAACACAGCCAAGTGTCATAGAGATAAGATACGGAGTCTGAGTTTACACGAGACTTGGGTTCATTTTTGTGTATTTCTAAACTCTACAATGAACATACATTATATCTCCTTTGTCCCAAAAAGTCAAGTCAAAAGTTACATTTTTTAAGGAAACTACTCAAGTAGTAGTTTCTATTCCAGAGTAACCATCTTAAATCTATTGTGAAATTAAACAGGATCTAAATAAACAAAATAGGAGAAACTTCTACGTCAGGCCACGAAGTTAACTGGTACAGAACTCGACCTTTTGCCTTAAAACAACTAGAAAACTAGAAAAAAATACATGCCACAACAGTTTTCAGCACTGGACAACAAGCAGTACAGGACTGTGATACCCGAGAGAAGGAAAACAAAGTGAGCTCTACTAGCTTCCTGGCTTCCTGACTGGAGGCCATTTTTTTGGAACTTGACACATGATGGAGAAACTCAAGCAAACACAGCCATCTTATGGGGTTGACAAAAACCAAGACCAGTGTTCAAGGAGACTGAAGCACTGGAATGCGCAAGGCAGAATACTGGTCAGAAGGAGGCTAAGCAGAAAAAGAGCTCCAGAATTCAAACAGGGAGTCCCCTTGAGACTTCAGTCTGAATACTAATCAACACAGGAAAGACATACAATTCAACAAGGCCAGGCAAATAAAAACTGTAAGGCAAATAAAAACTGTAAGGGACTTATGAACAAGCTTCAGAGCTCACAGTAAGCTGAGGGGTGTTCAAACTCATACAGAGCAGAGGGGCCTCAATAAACACTTGGAGTAATCAGTGGACACTCCTAGACAGTCAAGCCTTAGTATTAAGGCTAAGCTGGCCTTAAAGAAAAGGCTACTTGAGATCCAACTGCTAAAAAGCTTTAAAGACTTGAACCAATCGACCTTATCTGCAAATTGTTGCAGGAAGTCAGGGACCCCGAATGGAGGGACCGGCTAAAGCCATGGCAGAAGAACATGAATTGTGAAGATTTCATGGACATTTATTAGTTCCTCATATTAATACTTTTATAATTTCTTACACCTGTCTTTACTGCAATCTCTGAACATAAATTGTGAAGATTTCATGGACACTTATCACTTCCCCAATCAATACCCTTGTGATTTCCTATGCCCGTCTTTACTTTAATCTCTTAATCCCATCATCCTCGTAAGCTGAGGATGAATGTTGCCTCAGGACCCTGTGATGACTGTGTTAACTGCACAAATTGTTTGTAGAGCGTGTGTGTTTGAACAACATGAAATCTGGGCACCCTGAAGAAAGAACAGGATAACATCAATATTCAGGGAACAAAGGAGCTAACCTTAAACTCTGACTGCCAGTGAGCCGGGGGGAACAGAGCCATAGTTCTCTTCTTTCAAAAGCAAATAGGAGAAATATCGCTGAATTCTTTTTCTCAGCAAGGAACATCCCTGAGAAAGAGAATGAGCCGAGGGTAGGCCTCTAAAATGGCTGCTCTGGGGGCGGCTGTCTTTTACGGTCAAAGACAAAGGGATGAAATAAGCCCTGGTCTCCTGTAGCGCTCCCAGGCTTATTAGGACGAGGAATTTCCTGCCTAATAAATTTTGGTCAGACTGTTGTCTGCTCTCAAATCCTGTCTCCTGATAAGATGTTATCAATGACAATGCCTGCCGAAACTTCATTCGCCCTGTCCTGTGGTCCTGTGATCTCGCCCTGCCTCCACTTGCTTTGTGATATTTTATTACCTGGTGAAGCATGTGATCTCTGTGACCCACACCCTATTCGTACACTCCCTCCCCTTTTGAAAATCGCTAATAAAAACTTGCTGGTTTCACAGCTCAGGGAGCATCACCGAACCTGCCGACCTGTGATGTCTGTCCCAGACATCCAGCTTTAAAATCGCTCTCTTTTGTACACTTTCCCTTTATTTCTCAGACCAGCTGACGCTTAGGGAAATAGAAAAGAACCCATGTGAAATATCGGGGGTGAATTTTCCCCAATAGCAAATGACTTAATTGGCTTCCAAAACAAACAACAGTATTTTCCAGAGAAAACAGTACTTAGGAACACTCAATTACATTCACCATGTCTGGGATCCAGTGAAAAATTACCAGACATGCAAAGAAGCAGAAAACTGTGAGCCATTACAAGAAGAAAGCCAGTTCATAAGAATACATTTAGAAATGGAAAGTGACAGAATTAGCAGACAGAAACTTAAAAACTCTCTTATAAAACTTAAGTATGCTCAAGGACTTAAAGGAAAACATGAACATCATGACAGAAATGAAACCAATAAAAACGTACCAAATGGAATGAGGTTTTAAACATGTTGGGGGAAAAAAACCTGTCAACCCAGAATTTTTTTCATCAAAAATATCATTCAAAAATAAAGGCAGGCTAGTCATGGTGGTTCATGCCTGTAATCCCAGTACGCTGGGAAGCCAAGGTAGGCAGATCGCTTGAGACCAAGAGTTCAAGAGTGGTCTGAGCAACATGGCAAAATCCCATCTCTACATAAAGTACAAAAATCAGCTGGGTGTGGTGGGGCATGCCTGTACTCCCAGCTACTTGGGAGGCTGAAGCGGGAGGATCACTTAAGCCTGGGAGGCAAAGGTTCCAGTGAGCCGAGATGGCACCACTGCACTCCATCCTGGGCAACAGAGTGAGATCCTGTCTCAAAAATAAAAAAAAATAAAAATAAAAATACTTCTTTCAGTTAAACAACAGCTGAGAGAATTCATCACCAGAAGAAATGCATTTCAAGACATGTTAAAGAAGTTCTTCATGCTGAAAAAAAAAAAAATCAGGTGATCTACAAGATAAAATAAAGACCATCAAAAAAGGTAAACACTGTGTGAATATTACAAACTTTGCTTGAACTATTGTTCAAAATGATCATGTGGCTGGCCCTACACTGCCTATGGGATAAAAGTCCAAACTACTCAGCTCAGTGTTTATGGAACTCAATGCCCAATCCCATTAACCCTCTCTCCACTAGCACTAGTCCTAGTTTCAAAGGTGGACTGTCCCTAAAGGGGGGCAGGGGAGAGTTACAGCTGCAGAACCAAAGTCAAGAAAAGTTGATTTTCACAGTTTTATTAAGTAACAGAGGTGTAGACAATCTATAATCAGAGGGGGAGAAAAATCGTACCAGGAAGCAGATCAACAAATGCTAAGTATACTTTAGCTGTTAACAAACATCATTTCCTGTCCATAATGAATTCTGTTACTACAAAACTACGAATTAGGAAAGGTTATTTAATTTATATACTGGAGAACAGGCAGCCATTTAATTGACTAAAATTTAAGACTGCAAAAAACAAAAACAACCCACAATAACTGGCGTCTGGGAGCTCCCGCTCAGATCAGAATGTGGAAGGTCACTTAGACAATGGCTTGTATCATAACGACTAGAAAAAAAAAGATAAACATATCTTTTAAAGACAATGAGGGCTTCCACTTGAAAGAGAGAGCAGATACTTTCCCATGCCACATGCTACATACAACTAAAATCTTTGGCCATTATATATAAAACAAAAAGAAGAAGACTGAAAGGTGAAAAGAAGGTAGCAGACTAGCTAGGAATATAGAAACCTAAGGAAGACATGGTGGTCAGTCCCTGAGTTTTCTTTTTTACCTCAGACTATCCCAGGCTTTCAGGTGAAGAAATGAGCAACTCAGAAACGCCAATGGGTACAGACCTACCTTGTGCCAAAAAAAGAGAGACACCAGTAAAAGTCTGCTCTTTCAGGCTTTTGTTGCCACAGGACCAGAAAGGGGCAGCCTAGCAAGATACAACTTTTAGATGACAACTGCTCTACTCCAGCTAAATACCACAGAAAAAAACTCTGTCACATAGAAAAAAACACCAGCAAAGACCAGTAGGTAGCCTAGAATTCCACTCTCATGAGGCTGTAACAAGGTGTCCCAACCATTTTCCCCAACTGGGACTGGGTCAGAGAAGGCCAAGTAAGGAACTGGGGACTTTTGTCTCCATCCGGCAGTAAAGAGAATCCACTGGCCAGGGGTAGAGGGAATGTTAGAAGAGGTATAGTCAGGAGTCGGGATTTTCCCCGTTAACCAGCAGTAACAAGGCGCACGACCCTACTTCTACATACTCTCACATGAGGAGCAGTAATGAGGCATTCCAACTTCTCCTAGCTAGCATTAATGGAGAACTCATGGGGAGCTGGAACTCCCACCGGCACCCAGCAGTTCTCAATTGGTTTTATGAAGTTAGTACTGCCTTAATTCCAAAAGCAGACACGTGGGAAGCTTGGACTTTCATCCAAACCCACTGATAACAAAAGCTTCTCCTCCATGCAGGGTTAGTGGAGACCACATGGGGAACTAGAACTAACACACTGTCCCAACAGGAGTGAGGAGTATTCTCTCTTAGGTGTGGAAGGAAGCAGTGTGAGAAACCCGGACTTTTACCTCCACTAAGCAGTAAGGAAGCAGTGCCCCACCTTTCACTGTCAGAGCAGTGTCAGAGAAAATGAGCCAAAACACAGGGTTTAAATAAGATCTAGAGTCTCATAATACAAAAAATGTCCAAGTTTCCACTGAAAATCACTGAGACCCAGGAATATCTCAAACTGAATATAAAAAGACAATCAAGAGATGCCAACATCAAGACACCACAGATGTTAGACTTACCTAACAGAGTTTAAAGTAGGCGTCACATAAAAAAGTAATGAACAATTACAAATACACATGAAACAAATGAAATAATAAAAACTCACAGCAAAGAAATAGAAAGTCTAAGCAAAGAAATACAAGACACAAAGAACTATATGGAAATGACAGAACCGAAAATACAATAACTAACACTAAATACTCAATCTGAACAACAGAGGAAAAAGATTAAAGTGAAAAGTGAATACAGCCTAAGGGATCCTACGGTGTCTCTAAGGTGAGACACCATACAGAATGTCAATCCATTTGAAAAGATCGATACAGCACATGAACTATCATCTCCAGCTACAACTGGATGAAGTTAGAAATCAGTCATAGAAGGAAAACTGGAAAATTCACCAATTTGTGGAAATTAAACCACACACGCTTACACAAGCAATCAATCAAAGAAGAAATCAAAAAGGAAATGAGAAAATACATATGAATGAAAACAAAAACACAACATAACAAAATTTATGGTATACAGTGAAAGCAGTGCTAAGGAGTAAATGTATAGCTCTAAATGCTTACATTACAAAACAAGAAAGATCTCAAATCAAGAACCTAGTTTAAAACTTAAGAAACTGGTAAAACAAGAACAAACTAAACACAAGGTGAGCGGGAGGAAAAGATAGTAAAGATGAGGGCGGAGATACACAAAATAGAGCAACAGTAGGAAAACTAATGAACCGAAAGTTGTGTCTTTAAATAGATAAACAAAAACACAAACCTTTAGCTATATGGAATTAAGAGAGAAAGAAGACTCAAATTACTAAAATCAGAAACGAAAGAACATTTCAGTCAATTCTAGAGAAATAGTCATATGAGCAAGTAAATGCCAACAAACTAGACAACCTAAATGAAACGGAAAACTCCTAGAAACACAAAACCTATCAAGACTAAACCATGAAGAAAGAGAAAATCTAAATAGACCTATGATTAGTAGAGAGACTGAGTAAGTAATCAAAAATCTTTCAACAAAGAAAAGACTTGGACCTGAAGGCTTCACTGGTGAATTCTGCCAACCATTTAAAGAAAAATTAATGCCAGTCCTTCTCAAACTTTTCCAAAAAATTAAGGAGGACGGAATACTCCTAAACTCATTTTATTAGGCCAGCACTACCCAAATACCAAGGCCACAAAAAGATAGTACTAGAAAAGAAAACTACAGACCAATATCCTTCATGAACAGATACAAAAATCCTCAATAAAATACTAGCAAATCAGATTTGACAGCATATTAAAAGGAATACACACCATAACCCAGTGGGATTGGGATTTATTCCTGGAATACAGAATAATTCAACATACAAAAATTTAGAGGATTTTCAGTTCCAAAATGTCAGCACAGAAGGAAGCTGGCTTCACTCCTCTCACAGAAAACCAAAAACAAATATACAGAGCCAGCGTTATTGCCAGGAATATCCCAGAACTCAAATATGAAGATGACACAGTTCAGGGGCCACAGAAAAGTTAAAAAAAAAAAAAAAAAATTCTAGCAGATGGTAAAAGAATTGGACTCCCACATCCATGATGTCCCTCCCCTCATTCTGGCCAGCACCTAATGAGCAAAAAAATTTCCCACAACTCACTGTTTCTACACTGGAAAAAGTGAGAGTGAGGTAGAGCTCATGCTTCCCCATCAACTAATGTTCTCTGGCAGGAGACTGTCCCTTATCTCAGCCCACAGGATGCATCTCAAATGCCAGAAGGGAAAAATATTCCTGCAGATAGGCAGAAACAAAGAAGGGAGGCAAGACTACCATTTCCAGCTCTGGAAATTCTACTCTGTAACTCAGCCAAACAAGACACCAAATCAGAGTAGATGTTCATTAGATGTTCATCAACACCATCTGTAGAAGGTTTGCTGTACAGGTCCCCTGGGCAGGAACCCCTAGCCAGCATTCCCACACTACTGGGACATCCCCTTTGGAATCTCCCTCATTCGGGAAGAACAGTGCTCTGGTTCTTTATTAGAACTAGGTGAACCTGGGCTTAAGGCAACTAGAGAGCTAAAAAGGAGGCAGTAACCTAACAGTAAAGAACCTCTAAGCAAATATATCCAATAAAAACCAAAACAAGCCAGAGAGAGAAGGATGAATAAAACATCCACAAGAAACAATAGAGAACAGGTACCCATGATCTCCCCAAATGGACAAAGCAAGGAACTGACACTCATGAGATAGTGATCTATGAGTTCTCTGACCAATATTCAAAATAGCATTTTTAAGAAAACTCAGTGATCTCCAAGATAACACAGAAATGCAATTCAGAAATTTATCAGATAAATTTTAAAAAGAGATTGAAGTAATTTTTATCCAAGTCATGACACCAAAAAAAAAAAAAAGAAAGAAAAAGAAAAAGAAAAGAAAAAAAAAATCAAACAGAAATCTTGGAACTGATAAAAACACTTGATGAACTGAAAGATTCATTAGAGGCTCTTGACATCAGAGAGGATCAAGCAGAGTAAACAAGCAGTAAGCTCAGAGACAGGCTATGAAAACACACATAGGAGAAAAAAGAATGAAAAGCAACAAAGATTGCCTATAAGATATAGAAAATTACCTCCAAAAAACAAATGTAAGAATTACTAGTGTTCAAAGAAAGCTGAGCAAAAGCATGAGGTAGAAAGCTTATTCAAAGAAATAATAGAAAACTTCCCACAATGTAACGTAAATGTAAATATCCTGGTACAGGAAGGTCATAAAACACATTTGACCCAAATAAGATTACCCAAGGCATGTAATAATCAAATTTGAAAAGTCAAGGACGAAGAGAGGATCCTAAAAGCAGCAACAGAAAAGAAACAAATAAGATATAAAGAAGCTGTACTTTGTATGACAACAGACTTCTCAATGGAAACCATACAGGCCAGGAAGGGACAAGAATGACATTTTTAATGTGCTCAAAGAAAAAAACCAAAACTACCATCCAGGAATATCATTATCCAGCACAATTACCCTTCACATATGAAAGAGAGATAAAGACTCCCACACAAACAAAAGCTGAGAGAATTCACCACCAAAAGACTCATATTACAAAAAAAAGCTAAAAGGAATTACTCAATCTGAAAGAAAAAAAAAAAAACACTACCATGAAAAATAAAACTACAGGAACATCTGAAGGTATAAAACCCACTGGTGAAATTATGTATACAGAAAATACCCAAAATACTTTACTATTGTAATTGTGGTATGCAATCCACTCATGACTCTAGTATTATATAAAGCCCAAAAGATAAATCTATCAAAAACAGTAACAGTTACAACAACCTGTTAAGTGGCGGATAATATAAAAATAGATAAATTGAGACAATTAAAAGCCAGTAATGAATTCTTAGAGGGAGGGATGAAGTTAAAGTGTGGAAGTTTTTTCAAATTTTCCTTTGTTTCTCTTCTTTTGTGATCTAAGATAAGTTGTCAACTCTTTAAAATAATTTGTTATTTTTTTGTAAGCCTCATGGTAACCACAACGCAAAAACCTGTGACATATTCACTAAAAATAAAAAGCAACACATTAAAACATACCACCAGAGAAAATCTCTTAACCACAAGAAAGAATTACAAAACAATCAGAAAACAAGAAACAAAATGGCAGTAGACTTTACTCATCAATAATACCACTGAAGGTAAATGAACTCAGTTCTCCAATTAAAAGGCAAAGAATGAAACAAGACCCAATTACATGCTGTCCACAAGAAACCCACTTCACCTATTAAGATACAGATACACTGAAGGTAAAGGGTGGAAAAAGGTATTTCATGTAACTGGAAACCAAAAAAGCTCAGGAGTGACCAGCTTGTATCAGATACAGTGGACTACAAATCAAAGACTGTAAAAAAAGACAAAGAAGGTCACTATTTGATGATAAAGGAGTCAGTCAATTCAGCAAGAGGATATAACAATTATAACTATTTACCCATCAGAGCTCCCAAGTATATATAAAAAAATTAATACATCCAAGGGGATAGACTGCAATACAATAATAGTAGGAGACTTTAAGACCTCACTCTCAGAAATGGACAGATAACCCAGACAGAAAATAAACAAAGGAACACTGGAGTTAAACTACAAACTAGACCTTACAGGCCTAACTGACATTTATAGAACATTCCACCCAACTGCTGGAGAATACACATTCTTTTTATCAGCACATAAAACATGCTCCAGAATGGGCCATTATCATAGGCCATAAAATGAGTCTGAACAAATTGAAAAAACAGAAATCATATCAAATATCTTTTCTGACCACAAAAAGAACAAAAATACATATCAATTAAAAGAATCTCAAGAACTTCAAAAACGTATGGAAATTAGACAACATGCTCCTGAACAACCAATGGGTCCAAGAAGAAATTCAGAAGAAAACTTTAAAACTTGAAACAAATGAAAATGGAAACATAACATACCAAATCTATGGAATACAGCAAAAGCAATATTAAGCAGGAGGTTTACGGCAATAAACACCTGCATCAAGAAAGTAGAAATAGGCTGGGCATGATGATTCATGTCCATAATCTCAGCACTCTGGGAGGTCACAGCAGGAGGGCTGCTTGAGACCAGGAGTTCAAGATCCTGGAGTCTGGACAAGGCTGTAGTCCCAGCTCCTTGAAGAATTAGGCAAGAGGATGCCTTGTGTTAGAAATAAGAGCTCAGAGTTGCAAAGAAAATGAACACTCAAACAAAAGGCTTCCCAGCAAGGCAAATTTCAGAAGGGTGCTGCCTGCATCAGTTACGATCGCAAGAGCACACCGAACAAAGGAAAGCAGGGGTTTTTATTCCTAACGCTGTTCCCATTTCTGTGTTCTCCCCTCGTTAATTGGGGTAGGACCACACAATCTAAATTGATCCCGCCTGACTAGATTTAGCGCTTAGAATAGGAAAAAGAACCAGGAAATTTATTGTTTGAACCTAACAACTTTAAGTAAGGCGGCATGGGTGGGCTACGAGCTTGGTGGATGGAGGCATGCCTGGGCGTGTTAAAGGCAGGAAAGACTACTTATATAATAGAACAAAGGACAAGGAGAGTGAAACCCTTTCAAGAGAAACTGTTTGTTCCTAACACTTGTGCACAGGAGTTCAAGACAAGAGTGAGGTATGATCACTCCACTGCACTCTGGTCTAGGCTACAGAGCAAGACTCTGTCCCAAAAAATAAAAAAATCAGAAAGACTTCAAAGAAATAACAATGCACCTGAAGGAACCAGAAAAGAACAAACCAAATCTAAAATTGGTAGAAGAAAAGAAATAATAAATATCATAGTAATAAATAAAATTGAGAATAAAACAAAATACAGATAATCAACAAAACAAAAAGTTGGTTTTTTGAAAAGATAATATCAACTACCTTTTAGCTAGGCTAAAAAAAAGATGTCTCAAATAAATAAAATCAGAAATGAAAAAGAAAACATAACTGAGACCACAGATATAAGAAAAAATTAGAGAATATTATGAACAACTATATGCCAACAAATTTAAAAACTAGAAGAAATGGATAAATACTTGGATGCATAATAACTTTCAAGAATGAACCATGAAGAAAACCTCAATACGCTGATAACAAGTAACAAGACTGAAGCCATAATAAAGTCTCCCATTCCACTAAATATTAAAATTTTTAAACGTAAAACAAAAAATTAAGTCTCCCACCAAAGAAAAGCCCAGGACCTAATGGCTTCACTACTAAGTTCTACCAGTTCTACTCAAACTCTTTAAAAAAAAAAAAATTGAATGTTTTGGAACTCATTCTACAAGGCCAGCATCACTGTGATTCCAAAACCAGACACGGACACAACAAAAAAAGAAAATTACAGGCCAATACCACTGATTATGAACACAGATGCAAAATCCTCAACAAAATACTAGCAACCCAGATTCAACAACATATTAAAAGGATCACTCATCATAATCAAGTGGGATTCATCTCAGGAATGCAAGGATGGGGTGACATACACAAACCAATAAACATGATACATCACATTAACAGAACCGAAAACAAAAACCATGATTATTTCAATAGATGCCAAAAAAGCAGTTGATAAAATTCAATATACCTTTGTGATAAAAACCCATAACAAACTGTTACAGATGAAACACAGCTCAAAATTAAAAGGGCCATATATAAGAAACCCACAGCTAACATCATACTGAATGGGGGAAAATTGAAGGTCTTTCCTTGAAGATCTGGATCAAGACAAAAATGCCTACTTTCACCGCTTTTATTTCATACAGTACTGGAAGTCCTAGCCAGAAAAATGAAGTAAAAGAAAGAAATAAAAGGCACCAAAATTGAAAAGGAAGAAGTCAAATTAGCCTTGTTTACAGATGGCATGATCTCATACCTAGAGAAACCTAAAGACTTCACCAAAAACACAGCAAGAACTGATACATATGCTTAGTAAAGTTGCAGGATCCAAAATCAACATGAAAAATCAATAGCATTACATATACCAACAGTGAACAATCTGAAAAAGAAATTTAAAAAGCGTCAGGCACAATGGTTCATGCCTGTAATTCCAGCACTTTGGGAGGCCGAGGCAGGTGAATCACGAGGTCAGGAGATTGAGACCAGCCTGGTCAACATGGTGAAACCCCAGTTCTAATAAAAATACAAAAAATTAACTGGGCATGATGGCGGGCGCCTGTAATCCCAGCTACTTGGGAGGCTGAGGCAGGAGAACTGGCTGAACCTGGGAGGCAGACGTTGCAGTGAGCCGAGACTGTGCCACTGCACTCCAGCGCTGGCAAAAGAGTGAGACTCTGTCTCAAAAAAACACACAAAAAAAGAAAGAAAATTTAAAAAGCAATCACATTTATAATAGCTCCAAAGAATATAAACTGTATGGGAATCAACTGAACCAAAGAAGTTAAAACATCTATACAAGGAAAACTATAAAACACTAACTAAAGAAAACGAACTCATGCGTGTAATCCCAGCACTTTGGGAGGCCGAGGTGGGCAGATCCCTTGAAGTCAGGAGATCAAGACCAGCCTGGACAACATAGTGAAACCCTGTCTCTACTAAAAATACAAAAATTAGCCAGGTGCAGTGGCGGGTGCCTGTAATCTCAACTACTTGGGAGGCTGTGGGAAGAGAACCTGGGAGGTAAAGGTTGCAGTGAGCCAAGATCACACCACTGCACTCCAGCCTGGGCAACAGAGCAAGACTCTGTCAAAAAAACAACCAAAAAGAAAGAAATTGAATAGGACCCCCAAAATGGAAAGCTATTCCATGCTCATGAACTGGAAGAATACTGTAAAAATAACAATACTAAACAAAGTAATCTACAGATTCAGGGACAGGCATGGTGGTTCATGCCTATAACCCCAGCATTTGGGAGGCCAAGGTGGGTGGACTGCTTGACTACAGCCTGGACAATATGGCAAAACCCAGTCTCCACAAAAACAAACAAACAAACAAATAAATAAAATACAGACTCAATGCAATGCCTATTAAATTATCAATGACATTCTTCACAGAAATAGAAAAAAAAAATCCTAAAAATTTTATGGAACCACGAAAGACCCCAAATGGCCAAGGCAAAGAACAAAGTCGGAGGCATCATGCTACTCTGACTTCAAATTTACTACAAAGCTACAGTAACCAAATAAGCATGGTACTGGAATAAAAACAGACACACAGAACAGAAAACAAGAATCCAGGTATAAATTTATGCCAACTCATCTTCAACAAAGATGCCAAGAACATATAATGCAGAAAGGACAGTCTCTTTAATAAATGCTGCTGGGGCCGGGCGCGGTGGCTCAAGCCTGTAATCCCAGCACTTTAGGACGCCGAGACGGGCGGATCATAAGGTCAGGAGATTGAGACCATCCTGGCTAACACGGTAAAACCCCGTCTCTACTAAAAAAAAATACAAAAAACTAGCCGGGTGTGGTGGCGGGCGCCTGTAGTCCCAGCTACTCGGGAGGCTGAGGCAGGAGAATGGCATAAACCCGGGAGGCAGAGCTTGCAGTGAGCTCAGATCCGGCCACTGCACTCCAGCCTGGGCGACAGAGCGAGACTCCATCTCAATAAATAAATAAATAAATAAATAAATAAATAGTGCTGGGAACACTGGATATCCATATGCATAATGAATGAATGAATGAATGATTTTTTGAGGTAAGACCTCAAAACCACAGGCAACCAAAACTAAAATAGACAAATGGGATTACATCAAGCTAAAAAGTTTCTGTGCAGCAAAAACAACACAATCAATAAAATGAAGAGAAAACCCACAGAATGGGAGAAAATATTTGCAAACTACCCATCTGACAAGGGATTAATAACCAGGATATATTAAGAGCTTTAACAACTTAATAGCAAAAAAACAAATCATCAAATTTTAAAATGGGCAAATTTAAAACAGGCAAATGATCTGAACAGACATTTCTCAATAGGCCTGTCAAGTGTGGGAAACGATGACCAGCACATGGTAAGATTCACTAATTGTCAGAAGATCTTTTTAATAATTTTTATGAAACAGTAAAATATGTAGCTTCCTGGCTGTACAGAACAGTCTTTTCTGAATCATTCTTTCTCTTTTCCCTCTTTTATAGTTCTTGTTCCTTGCCTTTTATGACTAGTGTGCTAGTTGTCTCTCCTTATTAGAGGTGGTGGATGGTTTAAGTACAGGTCTATCATCAAGACAAGCTGGAGGTAGGCATAAAAGGAATATGAAAGGGAGGAGATTTAAAGATGCTTCTACCCGTTTTTTTTCTACTTTATAAACCTCTTCTTTTGCTGCTTTTACTTTGGATTTTAAAAGCAGGGTCTCAAAGAGATTATGCTGTGTTCATAGCAATATTATTCACAATAGCTAAAATATGGAAACCACATGTCCATTAATGAAATAATGAATATGAAAAATGTGGTACAGACATACAACAGAATATTATTCAGCTTTAAAAGGGTAGGAAATTCTGACATGTACTATAACATGGCTGAAACTTGAGGATATGATGCTGAGTGAACCAAGCCAGTCACAAGAAGACAAATCCTGTCTGACTTCACTTATATGTGGTACTTACGGCAGTTAAAATCAGAGAAACAAAGTAGAATGATGGCTGAGGGAATGAGGAGCTATTGTCTGATGACTATGGAATTTCAGTCTTGCAAGATGAACAGAGTCTGTAGATGGATAGTGGTAGTGGCTGCATCTCACGAATGTATTTAATACCATTTAACTATACACCTAAAAATGGTTAGAAAAATCGTCCTCTTTGCACAGTGGGCAGCATGTCAGTCGTGTAAAAACGGTTACCATAATAAATTGTATGTTATGTATATTTACCACAATAAAGAAAAACTAACCCAAAATGGATTATGAACTTAATCAGAAAAAATAGGAGAAAAGTTTCAAAATCTAGAGCTAGGCAAAGAGTTATCAGATTTGTCACCTAACTTGATAAACTGGATACGATCAAAATTAAAAGGTTTTGTTCCATGAAAGATCCTTAAAGAAAGGATGAAAAGACAAGACACATACTGGGAGAAAATATTTGGAAATGATATATCTGACTAAGGACTAGTATACTATAATAGATTACAAAAGGAATTCTCAAAACTCAGTAGTAAAAAGAACAACCCAAATCAAATATGGGCAAAAGACCACGAAGAGACATTTCACCAAAAAAGATACACAGATGGCAAATAAGCACAAGAAAAGATGTCCAACATCATTTGTCATGAGGGAAATGCGGCTACCCATCGATGACAATGACTAAAATAAAATGAGGCAACACCAAATGCTGGTAAGGATGTGGAGAAACTCCATCACTCACGCACTGCTGTTGGAAATGTAAAATCGTACAGCGACTCTGGAAAGTGATTTCTCAGTTTCTTTCAGAAAACGGACAAACAGGCGACTATCATAATGTTAAGCTCATCAATTCCACTCCCTGGCAATCTCTGGAAAATTATGCTCCGTAAAAACAGTCAATGCCCCGTAAAACAAACTGACTTACAGTCAATCCTGAAAGTTTATATATTTATTATTCCATTCATATAAAATTGCTGAAATGACAAAATAACGGAAATAGGGAACAGATTAGTGGTTGCTTGAGTTAAGAAGGGGATGAAGGCCGGGCACGGTGGCTCAAGCCTGTAATCCCAGCACTTTGGGAGGCCGAGGCGGGCGGATCACAAGGTTAGGAGATCGAGACCACCCTGGCTAGCATGGTGAAACCCCGTCTCTACTAAAAAAATACAAAAAACTAGCCGGGCGAGGTGGCGGCGCCTGTAGTCCCAGCTACTCGGGAGGCTGAGGAAGGAGAATGGTGTGAACCCAGGAGGCAGAGCTTGCAGTGAGCTGAGATCCGGCCACTGTACTCCAGCCTGGGTGAGAGAACGAGACTCCGTCTCAAAAAAAAAAAGAAGGGGATGGGGTAAGAGGAAAGCGGGTGTGGCTAGAAAAAAGCCTCAGTTCTCGTTGAAGAGGTCCTTTACATCCCTTGTAAGTTGGATTCCTAGGTATTTGATTCTCTAAGATTAATTCAAGATGGATTAGAGACTTAAATGTTAGACCTAATACCATAAAAACCCTAGAAGAAAATCTAGGTAGTACCATTCAGGACATAGGCATGGGCAAGGACTTCATGTCTAAAACACCAAAAGCAACGGCAGCAAAAGCCAAAATTGACAAATGGGATCTCATTAAACTAAAGAGCTTCTGCACAGCAAAAGAAACTACCATCAGAGTGAACAGGCAACCTACAGAATGGGAGAAAATTTTTGCAATCTACTCATCTGACAAAGGGCTAATTTCCAGAATCTACAAAAAACTCAAACAAATATACAAGAAAAAAACAAACAACCCCATCAAAAAGTGGGGAAAGGATATGAACAGACATTTCTCAAAAGAAGACATTCATACAGCCAACAGACACATGAAAAAATGCTCATCATCACTGGCCATCAGAGAAATGCAAATCAAAACCACAATGAGATACCATCTCACACCAGTTAGAATGGCAATCATTAAAAAATCAGGAAACAACAGGTGTTGGAGAGGATGTGGAGAAATAGGAACACTTTTACACTGTTGGTGGGATTGTAAACTAGTTCGACCATTATGGAAAACAGTATGGCAATTCCTCAAAGATCTAGAACTAGATGTACCATATGACCCAGCCATCCCACTACTGGGTATATACCCAAAGGATTATAAATTATGCTACTACAAAGACACATGCACACGTATGTTTATTGCAGCACTATTCACAATAGCAAAGACTTGGAATCAACCCAAATGTCCATCAGTGACAGACTGGATTAAGAAAATGTGGCACATATACACCATGGAATACTATGCAGCCATAAAAAAGGATGAGTTTGCGTCCTTTGTAGGGACATGGATGCAGCTGGAAACCATCATTCTTAGCAAACTATCACAAGAAGAGAAAACCAAACACCGCATGTTCTCACTCATAGGTGGGAACTGAACAATGAGCTCACTTGGACTCGGGAAGGGGAACATCACACACCGGGGCCTATCATGGGGAGGGGGGAGGGGGGAGGGATTGCACTGGGAGTTATACCTGATATAAATGACGAATTGATGGGTGCTGACGAGTTGATGGGTGCAGCACACCAACATGGCACAAGTATACATATGTAACAAACCTGCACGTTATGCACATGTACCCTAGAACTTAAAGTATAATAAAAAATAAAAATAAAAAAAGAAAAAAAAAAGAAAAAATAAAAAAAAGAAAAAAGCCTCAGGAGTGATCTTCGTGGTGACGGAAATGTTCTGTAGTTTGACTCTATTAACATCAGTATCCTGGTTAGTGGTACTGTGCTAGAGTTACTAGTAGAGGAAACCAGGTTAAAGGCACATGTGATTTCTGCATTATTATGTTTTTACAAACACACGTGGATCTACAATTAACCCAAAATAAAAGGTTTAATTAAAAAAAAAAAAGGAAATGGAAATTTCTGCACACGAATTAAAGAATCTAAACCCGAAAGAAAGAAGCCTTTCGTAAGAAGGCAAACACTTACCTAAATAGTGTATCTGACAAGCCTAGACTCAGGTGGGCAAAGGAATGGACCTGACACAGACTGAGTAACTTTGATGGTATACGGAGTGGAGCTGTTAACGACGTGGGCTGGCATGACAAGTTAGAACCTGGAGGATCCTAAAATGGAGAGTTATTTGTCCCTCACACATTAGATTGCCTTCGTGCGGCATTTACTGGGGGTACCGCAGTGCAGCAGGCTGAGAACGAGGATATAAAAGCAATGAAACATGTCTGCAGTCTCAGAGTTCATAGATCCTAAAGTCCTGCTAGTGTGAAGAACCTCAGAAAGACACAAACCTGATCTCTCACCCTTATGATATCTGAAAACAGAAGCGAGGTGAAAGTAACTAAGGCAGCAACCTAACCCGGAACAAATTCAACTACTAATTTATTAGCCTCACTGCAGCTTCCTGAAAAGGAAAGAACACTGGTTCGCCCTCAATGGTTTCTATATGTTATTTAGAGCACAATAAAAAATGTAAGACACGTAAAGAAGCAGGATAACATGAAAAAGAGGAAAACAATCAAAAGGAAACCCACACAGCAGAACCACAGATGTTAGAACTATTATAGCAGAAAAGAACTTTAAAATGGCAATTTTTAAATACATAGGAAAAGATGTACAAATTAGATGCAATATAAAATTTAAGAGAAATAGAAACTCTAAAAAGAGCAAACGGACATTCTAAAAGTTAAAAATACAATGAATGAAATTAAGAAATCTAAGCCCTATTCAAAGGCTGAGCGCAGTGGCTCACGCCTGTAATCCCAGCACTTTGAGAGGTTGGTGGATCACCTCCTGAGGTTAGGAGTTCAAGACAGCCTGGCCAATGTGGTGAAACCCCACCTCTACTAAAAATACAAAAAAAAAAAAAAAAATTAACCAGTCGTGGTGGCACATGCTTGTAATCCGAGCAACTCCGGAGGCTGAGGCAGGAGAATCACTTGAACCCGGGAGGTAGAGGTTGCGGTGAGCCAAGATCACACCACTGCATTCCAGCCTGGGTGACAAGAGCGAGACTCCGTCTCAGGGGGGGAAAAAAGTCTAGGACCTTTTCGAGCAATGAGGTAATTTTAAATGTACTATATTCCATATGTAAGAATTTTTAAGATATATTAAATAAAAATGATCCCATTCTTCGGTCACATTGCCTCCCACACACATCTCTAATCCTTCAACCATGGCAAAGACTACTAGACGATCACATCACTTTCAACTTGTTATCAGAATTCTTAGCAAAGACCTCTAGACACCAACATCAATAAGAGGTGGCACAGGAAACAAAACCTGTTTGATTTGGTCAAAACGTAGGTTGCCTTAATCACAGTGCTTAGGAAGAAATGTAAAGTCACCATTTTGTAATGAAGCAGAGGACTAGGTGAACTTATAAACTGAAAGTGTGTCATTGATTCCTGCCTCCCACTTTGTCCTATTAAACAAAAACTTTCTGGTAAGGGCTCTACAATATGAATTAAAAATCCTACCTCCCAGGTATATATTTGAGAGAAATTAGTGGATATGTACACAAAAGGACTTGTACAAAATGTTTTATGCAGCTTTCTTCATAACAACCCAAAAGTAGAAACAATTCAAATTCCCACAATGAATATTACACAGCAACAAAAAGGAACAAGCTACCTACCAGCAGGCACAGTAACACAGATGCTGAGTAAAAGAAGCCACAGTTAATCATATATACTGAATGATCACATTTATATGAAGTTCAAACCTAATCTACAGTGATGTGAGTTAAAAAAAAAAAAAAAAAAAAAGATTATCTCTGCGGAGGGTGGACTGTCTTGGAAAGAGCTAATGGGAGTCTTTCTGGAGTCCTGGAAATGTTTTGTGTCTTTATATGGACAGTGATTACAGTTATAAAAAGGCATCAAGCTGCATACTTAGATTTGTGCACTTCACACAGAAAAAATGATGATGATGATTAAAATAACCGGCTGTGAGGTACAATATCTGCAAATGGCCAATAATTGGGAATTATTAGATGTTAAGATACTACTGAACAGGAAGAATGGTGCTAATAAAGAATGCACATTTTCTTTAATTACATGCTAGCTTTATTTGGCATTCTGTTTATGTGTCCTATAAACACTGTTTAAAATGATTTTTTTTAGATATATCTTCTGCACTAGATCAGAAGTTCATCTAGGGTAGGGATTAGCAAACATTGTCTGTAAAAGGCTAAAGAGTAAGTATTTTCAGCTTTGCAGGCCACATGGTCACTGCTGCAACTCCCCGATTCTGCCACTGTAGCACTAAAGCAGCCATACAAGGTAAGTAAATGAGTGAGTGTGGCCCAATCTGGCCATAGTTTGACAACTCCTGATCTAAAGGAAGAACTACAACAGTCCTTGTTTTCCGTGTTCATCTTCTACAGTACTTCATATATAGTAGGTACTCAGCAAAGCAAAGCTAAAAGGAATCTTTAAAACCACCTCTTCTAATCCCTCCACTCACGGCAAAAAACATGAATCAGAGGTTAAAATTTGCTCAACAGTACCACTGTTTAAAGCAGTGCCTCACCGGGCATAGTGGCTCATGCCTGTAATCCCAGCACTCTGGGAGGCCGAGGCGGGTGGCTCACCTGAGGTCGGGAGTCCGAGACCAGCCTGACCAACATGGAGAAACCCTGTCTCTACTAAAAATACAAAATTAGCTGGGCGTGGTGGCACATGCCTGTAATCCCAGCTACTAGGGAGGCTGAGGCAGGAGATTCGCTTGAACCTGGGAGGTGGAGGTTGCAGTGAGCCGAGATCGTGCCACTGTACTCCAGCCTGGGCAACAAGAGCAAAACTCTGTCTCCAAAAAAAAAAAAAAAAAAAAAAAAAGCAGTGCCTCATTTTAATAAACATGCAAAGACTTTTAAGTGACTTAACTTCCAAAATTTTTTGCATGTAAAACATAAGTTTCAAAAATTCAGACATTTTACATAGCATAAACTAAAAATAATTATTTTAGAAAAATGTATCTTTACCTACAGTTTGGTTACAAGTTATCAATACAAACTTTGAGTCACATAACCATAAGGGATCAATCTAGGAAGTACTAAAACCTCACCATATATAAATGAGGAGCTAAGACTAAAGGAAAGTTTCTCTAGGACTCAAGTTTTTCTAAAAGCCAAAATGGCAATGAATATATTTAATAGTAGTTAGCATTATTAGGAAACACCTGATTATAACTTAATAACTAAATTATAAGGAAAACGGTTTACATAATTATACTGCAACATAGTAATATGATATACACTAAAAAATTCTATCACAGGTTACTGAACATTTTTACACGGCAGTCAAACAATCAGCCAACAGCAGAGGGCAGCATTCCTATTCACTATTAAAATTAAACTTAAAAAATTGGAAGTCTTAAAGAAATCTAAAAAACCTGACATATCTGCACTGAGACTTTCTTTTAAAATACTTAATACCCCTTTCAAAGCTTCTAACATACAATTTTAATACAACCTACAAGTAAAATTGCCCTAACATAAATATGAATATTTAAATAAAAGATAGCTGTTTTACCCAAAGGAGTCAAATTTTGTATTCATAATTCCCAAACTGATAAACCAAAACAATTCAACAGTTCTCTGGTGACTTAATCCCTAAAATTCTATCAGTTATAGAGTTAAAACAATTATTTGCTGGGCACCAGCTGGCATGACAAACACCCCCACATATGGGCATATATTTTCTTTACCCATATAAAGAATCACCAAAAGAATCATGAACTTTCGGCAACTACAGATTCAGGGAACTGTTTCAGAAGACAAGGCAAAGCATCACTCTAAAATCTAAAATAAAGGCAGCAAAAAGAGGCTGATAAAGCAGAAACAGCTGTGGGAAAAAGCATCTTTCAAGCTCCTCCTCTTTCATAATCCTTTTATTCCTATCTCCAGCTCGCCTTAATGAAACACCTGAACGTAAAACCACCCACACCTCTAATAAAGAAAACTATAACACTAGTCATAAGAGGCAAAGAAGAACTCTAGAAGAGAGAAAAGAGTAAGACATTCAGAAAAGACTGTTCCATACAGCCAGGAAGCTATATTTTACTATTTAATAAAAATTATTAAAAAGATCTGCTAACAATTAGTGAGTCTTACGATGTGTTGGTCATCGTTTCACATACTTGACACGCATTATTAGCTCAAGTAATCTTTAACAAGGCTGTATATAGATACCATTACTTTCCCCCACGTTAGAGATGAAGAAACTGAAGCCTAGAAGGAATATTAAGCAATCTGTCTAATCACCAAAATAAGTAGCATAGCTATTACAGTCATAAACTTTCATCAACCAAAGTTTCAGGGAACTGTCTCAGAAGACCAGGAATTAGCACAGCTCTATAATCTACTTTTATTATTAGTTTTGAAATAAAAAGCAACTAGTCCCAAGCAAGTATTGGGACGAGAACCTCAACAATCTCCAGAGCCTGAGCTTTTGCCTATTATTCTTTATTCTGCTCATTCTAAGTGGAACAACTTTAGTTGAGTGAATGCCACATAAATCACAATACGAGGAATTTAAAAAGTGAGTGACAAACTATGGAAAATGAAAGCCTCAGTTATCCTCTGTCTGACTGCACGAGGGTGAGCAAAAAACAGGGTAGCACTTGAAAGCAACCCCTAATATTTCAACTCAGCAGGTCCCCAGTGAGGTGAACACCAGATGAACATTGACAGGATAATAAAAATTAAGAAAAAGGTACAACAGTTAGGATTCAAACAACAGGCCAGGTGCAGTGGCTCACACCTGTATTCCCAACACTGTGGCAGGCCAAGGCAGGCAGATCACCTGAGGTCAGGAGTTCAAGACCAGCCTGGCCAACATAGTGAAACCCGGTCTCTAGCAATAATACAAAAATGAGCTGGGCATGGTGGCGGATGCCTGTAATACCAGCTACTCAGGAGGCTGAGGCAGGAGAATCGCTTGAACCCGGGAGGCGGAGGTTGCACTGAGCTGAGATCACACCATTGCACTCCAGCCTGAGCGACAGAGCAAGATTCAGTCACAAGACAAAAAAAATAATAAAACAATATACTATGGAAATTTCAAAGAAACCCAATCACTGTGGATAAGACTAGGAACTATAATAAGCCCTTTCTAAACAGAAATAGAGAGACAATTTAATTAAAATATATTTAGGCCAGGCGTGGTGGCTCACACCTGTAATTCCGGCACTTTGGGAGGCAGAGGCGGGCAAATCACGAGATCGGGAGATCGAGACCATCCTGGCTAACATGGTGAAACCCCGTCTCTACTAGAAATACAAAAAATTAGCGAGACACAGTGGTGGGCACCTATAGTCCCAGCTACTCGGGAGGCTGAGGCAGGAGAATGGCGTGAACCCAGAAGGCAGAGCTTGCAGTGAGCCGAGATCGCACCACTGCACTCCAGCCTGGGTGACAGAGCAAGACTCCGTCTAAAAAAAAATATATATATATATATAATATATATATTTATATAAATTATATAAATATACAAAATATATAAAAATATAAATATATATATATAAATATACAAAATATATAAATATATAAAAATATAAATATATATTTATATATATTAAATATATA
>NC_045435.1:191563396-191654775 GCF_002776525.5 Piliocolobus tephrosceles | reverse complement strand
AAATATATATTTATATATATTAAATATATAAAAATATAAATATATATATTTATATATATTAAATATATAAAAATATAAATATATATATTTAATATAAAGTAAGATGTTTTAACTGTAAAAATAGTCTGAAGGTGATTAACTTGTGGACATTTTCACAGTATTTATCAAAATATTAGAAATTTTTACATTTTTAATATTAGAGATTCCTCACCTAAAGAATCATGGTTATACCTAGAGATTAAGCATCCAGCATATCATTTTAAGAGGAAAAAAATATAAATAATCCAAATGTTAACTGATTAAATATTCAAATCAAGAAGTCATTATAAAAGCTATAGGAAAACATTCAATGATATGCTAAGGATTTTCAAAATATATTAAATACAAATGATCCCATCTTCTGCCAAGTCTCCCGCCTATCTCCAATCTCAGCCATGGCAAAGACTACTAATGGATCACAGCACACCCTTTCCTGTAACCTGCTATTGGAATTCTTAACACAGATCTCTGGGCATCCAACATCAACCAGAGTTGGCATCAGAAATAAACCCATCTGATTTAGTAAAAGGTAGGTCTGACTCAGACAACGGTTAGTCATGGAGCAAAGGGCTAGGAAAACTAACGAAATCAGTTAAAATAAGTCTTTGATTCCTCTCTCTTACCTTCTCCTATTAACAAAAACCCACTGGTAAGGACCACAGGAAATAATTTAAAACCCTGCCTCCCAGGATAGGGAATCGAGAAGATTCACACTAGCAGCAGGGAAGATGTATGGGATAAACTTACCCAGCTCTCCTGCCTCGCTCTACTGGGTGGAAACATTCCTTATTGTGTACTGCTTTAAATTTAGAGGGTGTCCCTAAAACCCAAATGCTTTTTTCTTGGACTAGATAAATTGATTCTAAAGTGTGTACAGAAAAATAAACAAGAATCTTGTTTGTTTTTTTTAAGGAAAGCTCTAAGACAGAGAAGCAATGATAGAGGATAACCCTATTAGATGTTAAAGTATACTATATAAAGCTTCAGTAAGTAAAGAACTGTCAATCTGGTTCATGAACAGACAGACTAGTGAAACACAGAATCAAATATCCAGAAATATACCCAAATACACATGAGAACTTATTATTTGTCAAAAGGTAGCACCTCAATTCAGAGGAGGAAAATAAATACAGACTTCTTAATAAAATGACATTGGGGCCGGGTGTCGTGGCTCACGCCTGTAATCCCAGCACTTTGGGAGGCCGAGGTGGGTGGATCACAGGGTCAGGAGATCGAGACCATCCTAGCTAACACAGTGAAACCCCATCTCTACTAAAAGTACAAAAAATTAGCCGGGCGTGGTGATGGCGGCGCCTGTAATCCCAGCTACTCAGGAGGCTGAGGCAGGAGAATGGCGTGAACCTGGGAGGTGGAGCTTGCAGTGAGCAGAGATGGTGCCACTGCACTCCAGCCTGGGTGACAGAGTGGAACTCAGTCTCAAAAAAGAAAAAAAAAAAAAAAGACATTGGAACAATGGGTACCTACCTGGAAAAATATTACACTGGTTACACAACTAACACTATGCATCAGGATAAACTGAAAATGGTCCAGAGATTTAAAAGTGAAATCCTACATAAAGTAACCAAAAGAAAACCTGGGTGACTTCTTTTTAATTCTGGAATGTGTAAGGTCTTACTATGACCCAAATGCAGAAGCTAGCCAAGAGGGGAAAGAAAAAAGAGGGGAGAAGAAGATGAGAGAGGAGAGAAGGAGGAGGGGAAGAGAAGAGAAGAAAGCACTGATAACACCATAAATTAAAAAATGACAAAGTGTGGGATTAAAAAAACTGCAACTGACATCAGAGACAAAAGCTAATCTCCCTGACAGATACTGAGCTCCTAGAAACTGAGATGAAAAAGACCAACATCTCAATAGAAAAAAATATATAATAAACCATGTTTAAATATGTCAAATAAACGAAAATTAAAACTATACTTATATGCCATTTCTCATTAAGCAAATTGGCAAAAACATAAAATTTGAAAACACATTCTGTCGATAAAGTTGCAGGGAAAGATTCTCAAACACGGCCAGTGGAAATACAAAATGGCACAACTCCTATGGAGGGGAATCTGACAACAGGTAACAAAATTACATCTGCAGTACTCTGTGAACCAGTAATCCCATATCACACAGATATGCCTGCAAAAATATAAAATGGCATACATACAAAGTTGTTTACTGAAGTAGCTTATAAGTGTAAAAGATGAAAAAGAAATTTGCTGTCCAGCAAAAATACATTTATATTGTCTTAGTCTATCTGTGCTACTATAAAAAATACCACAGACTAGGTAATTTATAAACAATAACAATTTATTTCTCAGGTTTCTGGAGGCAGCGAAGACCAAGACCAAGACACTGGCAAGACTAGTGTCTGGTGAGGCTGCTTCTGCTTCCAAAACGGCACTTTGTTGCTGCACTCTCCAGAGAAGAACACTTGTCCTCACACAGCAAAGGGTAAAAGAGCCCTCCCTTCTGCCTCAAGCCCTGTTCATAAGGGTACTCATCCTACTCGTGACTTAATCATCTCTCAACGGCCACAACATCTCAACACCATCGCACTGGGGATTAAATTTCAACATGAATTTTGGAGGGGACACCATCACTCACACCATAGCATATATCTTTCGAACATTTTGAGCTTTTTTCTTCCTGATATACAGTATTAGGTATGGATCCAACGTTCATCTTTTTCCAGTAGAACTGGTTGTTAAAGGTCAGTTATTTACTTATTTGGAGACGGAGTCTCACTATGTCACCCAGGCTGGAGCGCAGTGGTGTGATCTTGGCTGGCTGCAACCTCTGCCTCCCGGGTTCAAGTGATTCTCCTGCCTCAGCCTCCTGAGTAGCTGGGATTACAGGCGCCGACACCACACCCGGCTAGTTTTTCTATTTTTAGTGGAGACAAGGTTTCATCATGTTGGCCAGGCTAGTCTCAAACTCCTAACCTCAGGTGATCTGCCTGCCTCAGCCTCCCAAAGTGCTAGGATTACAAATGTGAGCCACTGTGCCCAGCCAGGTCATTTATTTAAAATGGTTAATAAACTATGGTACATCCACATGATCAAATATATTTCTATAAAAATGGATGAGGAAAAGCTCTATGTATTAAAATGGAGAAACCTTCAGGATACTGCAAGTAAAGCCACCAAGAGGCAAAATATTATATAAAACACACTATTTATTGTGTAAGGAAAGACAGAAATAAAAGCATTCTTATTTACTTGTATTTGTATAAATACTAGAAAGATAAATAGAAACTAACAAAGAATAGTTTCCTATAGGAGTTGGGGGGAAGATATAGAAGTGAGGCATATCGATATAAACTTTCATATGATAGTTTTGATTTTTAAATTATGTGAGTTTTTTATCTACTCAAAAACTGTTTAAAATATAAGTGAAGAGTTAGCTGGTGTGTGGGAATGGCTGTTACAGACGAATAACTTAAGTCTATTTAAATTAATTAAAGTTAAAATTCAGCTTCTCTGTCAAACTAGCCACTCCATTTCAAGTGCCAGTGGACAGGACAGCAAAGATAGACATTTCCATCAGTTTCCATCACTGTATAAAGTTCTACTGGACAGTGCTAAAGTTGAGTCTACAGACAGAAGCACACCCGATAAAATGAAAAAGGATTCTGAGTCTCCCATATAAGCCAGAAACAAATATACAACAAAGCCAACAAATCAACCAAATATTTAAGTTAAATATCGGTCAAATATCAGTCAAATATTTATGTGTCAAGACATGATGACATACTTCCTTTCGAACATAAAGTAGGAAATACATGGAAAAACAGTAAGATAAGCCACTTTCTCGATCCGTTTGAATGCATTATAAATACAGAATAATAGATAAATTTTAGTGATGATATTCTAGGATGTCAATCTATAACTATATTCAAAATGGGACTTTAAATGCATTAAAAACTAAAATACTTTTTAATCCGTAAGTTTCTACCATCTGCTCCAAAGCTTCATTCTTTTAACAATTAGCGAACTTACTAAGTATCTACTATGTATCAGGCACGTGGTCAGTCACCAGAAATATCATGGAGAACAAAAGCTTTGCTTTTTTCTAACACTTACGGGCCAATGAGAGACACATACATTACTGAAGGATCGCACAAATAAGTGGCACGCTGTGCGGCATGAAGGAGAGAGAAAGTACACACTTGCAGAAGCAGAGGAACCTAACTTAACGGGGAATCAAGAAGGGCTTCCCTGAGGAAGCAGTCTATAAACTGGAATCTGAAGGGTAAGATTTGGCCTAAAAAGCTTCCAAAGAGAGGAAACTATTATGCCTAAAGATCTCAAAGCATCTCGGAGACTGAAGTAGGAGGATTACTTGAGCCCAGGAAGCGGAGGCTGCAGTGAGCCAAGATCACGCCACTGCACTCCAGCCTGGATGACAGAGCAAGACCCTGTCTGGGGTGGGAAAGATCTCAAACTCAAAGCAGAAGGAAACACCTCACAAGACCTAAAAAAAGTTCTGTTAACAAAAATAATGAAAACCTGGTCTGCAGTTTCTAAAACATATGGATTGCCAATTCCTTAACTGGGAGAGATAGAGATGCTCAAGACTGTACATACCTCAAACACTGCCCTAATGGCACTTAACATGGACTCCATGATTTCGGAAAATAAGTTCAATAATAAAAATATTTAACAACTGGCAGTGAGTGTAAGAGAATCTCCTGAAATATGAATGTTTATTTTCTCTTTTCTTAATTAAGGACATACACGAAAAATTTTTTTCTTTTCAGGTTTTTCTCCTGCTACCTAAACTGCTAAACAACCCTAAAATGAAGAGAGATAGAGAACATCCCTTTTCTGTTTAGCTGATCAGCAAGCAGTATAACAAAAGATGGAGAAAGATATGATCCTACTACAAGAAATTCTGGTACTAAAGTTATGCAACTCTCAGAAGTTACTTGACAGCTGGGAATCCTCCATGCTAAACACGAATGCCCTCAGCTGCAGTTTAAGCAGAGTGCTTTATTGCTAACATAAGAAAATATACCATATATAACAATAATCCTAAATCACTCTTGTTGGGCCTTTTATGCTCCGAATTAATTTTCCTACAGTGATTACAAGCCTGACAAAAATGACACTTCTCTGCCTGGCCTCTAACAATATTAACTCCACCTCAACGGACATGTTTGCAAAGCAGCTAGCTAAGAACACAAGAACTTACAAACACAAAAATAAATCTCTCTTAGACACTATGTGGAAAAGCACAAAATACTGTATCGAAGCTGATTAAAGTACATAACAATGTATATAAGTGTACGAACAATAACCAGAAATGCTGCCATGGTAGAAATGCTCACTAGCATCTTTTTGTCCTACAAAATATCTAAATCTAGAAGAGTATTTTTTTTTTTTTTAATTCAAAGAGAAGTACATTTTCATTTTCACTAAAAGGCAAAAAAAAAACAAACATTACACTTGGGTTTAAAACATATTAATCAGAAAAGGAATGTAGAGCTATTTATGACAGTCTTAAATTAGTAAATGGAGACCAAGACTTGGCAGTTCAGTAGCAGTGATGATTTAGTCATCACATCTCACAACCTTGTCATTTGCAAACGTTTTAAAATAAGAGTCTTCATTGCGAAGAACATATAGTTATGGGGGGGGGGTGGGGAACAACCAAAAAACTAATCATCATTGCTTTAGCTCAACCCACATGCCTGTACTTAAGGGTATCCATGGTAGCAATGATGCAGCGTGCCTACCTAGTTCACCGTGCCCACACAAGTGGGAGAGAGGGGAGGCGGATGATGAAAAAAATTTCACTTGGAAAGGTGTTTTAGTATTAACATGATAAAATTACATCAACTACACTGTCAGACTTTTAAAGCACATATAAAACCACAAAGCTCTGTAAGACCAGAAAAGGGAGAGAAGAACAAGGGATGGGGTACACACTGCAGCCTTTAGTTGAAAAGAAAATCAAGAATTCTGTTCTTCCTGCTAGAACCATTGGTTAAATATGTTCAAAGGGTTTATTTCTAATGATAGAATAAATTATTTTAATTTAGCTTTTTCAAAAGCAACTACAAACAATGTTTTAGGCTTCTAATTTCCAACCTACATCCTTCTCTATTTTTGCTTTAACAGTTACATAATAAAAATTTATAAATACTTTAGGATAATGATTACATCTAATTTTTTAAAGCAAAATAGACCCTCTTTTGCTAAAAAAGGGTCAATGCAAAAAAATTCTAAGTCTATCAAGGAAGATGGAGCAGAGAGAGGAGATAGATCATTTCAAATAACCTTGCCATAATATTGGAAATAAAACCAAAGTGAATGAAATGATGAAAGGTAAATCACAGGGGAGAACCAACACAGACAACCATGAAAAAAATTTAGAGAGGGAAAAAGCAGCAACAACCCTGTTTTCCAGGCTTCTGTGCCCTTTAAACATTCAGTAAGAATATTTCAACAAGATAATTACCTAGAGGCACAGAGAAGACATCTCCTTATAAACGGGATGGAAACAGACCATGGGCATGTCTGTATCCGATCAGAAACGACTGTTCGAACTAGAACTCTGTGAGCAACAAGAAAACTAATTTCCATCAATTTTCCTGCCTTTCCTCTTATGAAAAATAATTCACTATACAGGAAGAGTAATAGCCTACTTTTAGAATTAACAAATTTACCTACTCTCTTTTATTACTGAACATAATTTTAAAATCTCAACAAGTGTGTCTAGCAATCACTATGAGACATTGTTAAGTGCATAGAAATAAAAAAGGTAAATTATTCTATATTTTAAAAACCAATGGATAAATTTTAAATGTAAGCACACTGAATGAATAATAACACCATCACACAATGTCTGCAAACTGGTGCTCAAAAATAAAAGAAGCCAAACTTAGAGATTAAGTGAAGCATGCTGCACTCTGAAGACAATGAGCAAAACAGACTTCAAAACAAGTACTCTGAAAGAGTGCCTGCACAAGTCTAATCATTTTAAACCCAAATCAACATCTTCCTAAAGGCAACACAATCAGCACCTGACTATTTTCCTCTTCTTAAAAATACAAAAAATTAACTATAATTACAATAGATGGAAGAGTCCAGAAAATGTTCTCAAGATGAGTTATACTTTCAACTAGCATGGCATGTTGGGACACAAAATAAAGAGGAGGAGAATAACTCTGAGAATATATTTAGAAGATTTAAATATAATCAAGGCTTTACAGACCTTTGCTGTTGGGAGAAAGGCTTCCTGAAAATCTCAGGGAAAAAAATATCTGTGTAACACATTTTAGCTTTCTAAAACACATTTCAAAAGACTGCCTTTTCTAAAGGATATAAACTAAGCATCCCAGGGATTCACATATCTATTTTCAAATGTATGACAATGGTTACATCTTATTTTTAAAATACACTGAACAAAGGGTCTCTCACATCTGTCACTAAAAATGAAATACAGAAAAGCATATTATATCTTACCTTTGTGGTCACAATGCACAGGCAATCCATTACTCTACCATTACAATATTTTGTACATAAAGCAAAACTATTTTAAGTTGCCTAGTTGAACAAAAAATGTAAATAAAAATAAAGTTGTGAGATAAAATCATAAATGAAAAAGTTATAACTGTAACTATATCTCTGCAGGATCCATTCTTAAGAGATAGCAATTTTTCTACTATCTAAAATACAAGAAACCAGAGTCTGTCACGTGCCCTACAATCTTCTTTATGTAATCTGTATCTGGAGAACTTGAACTTATCCCACAAAACACTGTGGAAGATGTCAGGGTTTATTCCACAAGAGTCCACTGCTTCTTCAGAGGCTGTTTCATTAATCCCTCTTTTCAAGATATGAGGTTGACAGGAAGTCATCTGATGAAATGCTCCACAAAGAGGTTTCCCTGATATAAATTTAAATCTGCTTCTCCTTGTTAGCTACAGTTTGGATACTCAAATGACAACTACCAAAAAAAAAAAATCACTAAAAATAATGCAAGCAAACATTTCTTCCACTAAACCATTTCAGCAACTGCAGCCTGCAAAGTAATGACTTTCTCGAGCAGTAATGAATGGAATATTCCATGTAGTTTTTTTGAGAAGGGGAGCAGGAAAAACAAAACACAGTAATTTAAAATATTATCTCTAAATCTTGCCTTTTTTTTCTTTGCTAAAAAAGTGAATAAATAACATTTTACCAACAAAGGCAAATTTTAACTTTATTGCCTTACTAAATCCATTTCACTGATCCCCCCACACACCAAAAAAACCACCACAAAAAGATAGTTATAACTATGTAACCTTTCAAACTCAAGAAGTCTTCATTTTTAAGTCAACTAACTTCGTGAATTCATGTCCTGTCTCCAAGATCATTAGGACTGGAGCTAGACAGGCTAAAAGATAGGGGACGTGGCAGAGGGATATGCAACTGGCCTTCAGTATCATAAGCTTCCAGCCACACTCCCCTACACAAATGCCATAGTAAGGTTAGCTACATGTGGTGGCCTGTGCTTATAGTCCTAGCTACTTGGGAGGCTGAAACTGGACAATGGCTTCAGCCCAGGAGTTTGAGGATGCAGTGAGGCTGTAATTGCACCACTGCACTCCAGCCTGGGCAACAGAGCGAGACCCCTGTCTGTAAAAAAACTTTAAAATCCAAAAAATTTTCTAAAAAATTTTCAATGCATAGTAAGGAAGAGTGTTATTTGCAATTTTTGTCCACAAAGTTTCCTCATAATTTACAGATACTATGAATGACCTCAAGTTCAAACAACTGAACTGTTCCTACTTGCCTCTTATACCCTATTCCTCCTCCTAACATTTCAAATACACAGGGAATGCACCAACAACTTACAGACTAAACCACATTTCACTGTAAGGGTTATGAAAAGGAGTTAAAACATATATACCATTTGGTAGAACCTATCAAATAGTAAGCATTATCAATGTTGTTATTACTATTATTAGTATGTATCAGATCACAGCCTTTTATTTAAAGCCTAGCAGGATATACCTGAGACAGGCCCAATGGGACCTTACCTTACTTTATCTAATGGGGCTGTTATGTGAGGATTAAATAATATACACAGGTCACTTAGAATAATGCTGACATGTTAAATCAATAGTGGCAATAAATAGGGCAACAGTGCTCAATAAATGCCAGCTACAGCTATATATCTATTGTGGTATAATATGAAATATATTCCATCTTTGTTTCTGTCACAGAGTGCCTAAAACTCTTGGAAATTCCTAGTAATGGGAAGGTCTTTTTTTATTCATGACAAGCCCTTTGGATAACAGCTAATGCTAATGAGGTCACTTAAAGTGAGACCCCTAGAAAGCCTCAGGATAAGGAAAGACCACAGGATCGGAGGGGTGGGACTTTCAGCTCCACCCACCAACCTCCGCAGGGGCAGGCGTTGGGGGGCTGGAGAGCAAGCTCTATAAAAACTCTTAACAACACGGGATGTGCTTTTGGGTTGGCAAAGGCATGGCGGGAAGACTGAGAACTCCAACTTTACCAGGATAGAAGCTCCTGCACTTGGGACCCTTCTGCCAAATTCATCAAAATTGCCAAGCACGTAAAGAAGCAAGGAAACACAACCCAGAGAAGAGGGGGGAAAAAAAATGAATCAATAAAAACTGACCCAGAAATGACACATAATACAAATCAGCAGACAAAAACATTTTAAAAGTTACTTTAACTCTGTCCCTTATGTTTATGAAGATAGAGAAAAGCTTGAGTGTGTTAATGAGACAAAAATGAACTACTGAGACCCCGTCTGGTGGTAAACATGTGTAGCCCCAGGTACTTGGGAGGCTGAGGCAGCAGGACTGCTCAAACCCAGGAGGCTGAGGATGCAGTGGGCCATGACTCCATTACTGCACTGCAGCCTGGGTGATGCAGTGAGACCTTGTCTCCAAAAAGAGGGACAGGGAGAGAAGAGAAGAGAAACCAAATCAAGCTTCTAGGGATAAATTGTCTGAAATGAAAAACTGACTGAGACTTAACATTAGACTAGATACTTCAGAAGATTAATGAACTTGAAGACTTAGTAACGGAAATTGTCTAAAATTTAACATACCAATGAAAAAGACTGAAAAAAGATTAATCATATCAGTGAACTGTAGACAAAGTCAATCAAACCAATATACATGTAATTGGAATCCCTGAAAGCAAAGGGGAGGGAAGAGAAAAAATATTTGTAGAAATAATTGGTGAAAAACATCTAAAGTAGGTAAAAACTATAAACCCACAGATAGAAGAAACTCAATGAATCCCAAGCACAAGAAAGGTAAAGAAAACTGTAACGATAAACAGTACACGTGAGTGACAAGCACCAAATTCAAGAAAAAGGTTAATTCTGGGGAACAAGGCAGGAGAACGTCATTACAGTGGAAAACACAAGATACTTCAACTATACTTACACTATTTTATCTTCTTAATGTACTAGTAAATACATGGATATTTATAATATTCACTACAGTTTCTCCATGATTAAAATCTTTAAAAAACAAAAAACAAAAAACAAAAAAACACAAAATGAAGGAAAACCAACAGGGCAAACAGTTGCCAAGAAGATAAAACATTTTCCAAAGCAGAGAGTGGACAATAGCAAATGCCACCAAAAAATCAGATAACATATGCGAACAGCTTCTGTTATGCCCTTGATCCTTTTCTCTTTTGGAATCTCATTCTCCCTTCATACAATGTCTGTAATCTCTTTTTCTATCTTGGGCCTCTGTTCCCTTCTTTATCTTATAAATATAATATGTTCAAAGATGCCATTAGGAGAAAGACCGGGAGAAAAAAGCACTTCTTTGTAAGACCCTATAGCATTCCTTCTCTTCTTAGCTAACCTTCTTGAAAACGTAGTTTGCCTTTTCTTCTTTCTTTTCTTGTCATTCCCAATATTCTGTAACCTAGCTTCTGACCCTCCTTCTCCACATTAACTGTTCTCTTCTTCCATTTATTTACCTTAAAAAAAATTAACTACACAGATAATTCAGGCACACCTTAAACACACTTATAAAGACAGATGAAAGTCTTTTTTGTATTATTTTCCTGAGATAACCTCTTTTAACCATTTGTATGTATTTGTTCAGCTAATCCTATATGCTTATTACTTAGGGTCCTACTGAGAAGTACTTTTTTCTTTTTGTCTGTTTTTCTAATGGAATCTTTGAACATATTTACAGGATAAAATAAAGAGGGGAACAGAGGCCCAAGACAGAGAAAGAGGTTATAGATATTCCATAATGAAAAAGAATGAGATTCTAAAAGAAAAAGGGATTAAGAGCATAACAGAAGCTGTTAGTATTTGTTCTCTGATACAACTTTCACATAATTGAAAACATATAAAGTTAGGAAATTTTGCAATAAACACACATCACTTTGGAAATCCAAAAAACAGGAGTGGGGAGGAGGTTTAGGAGCACATGAGATATCACTGTTCTAACACTAAAAATAGTCATAAGCGCAGATACAGATATAGAGCAATCAAGATTATTTAAATGATGAGTTACTGAAAATGTCACATAATCAAAACACGTAATTCAAAACTAATTGGGGGTGTCTTCTTGGAACACATAGATCTAACCAATGTGACGTACTTAAGCTTTCACACAGACTTTTATTTTCTCAGTAACTGTGTAATGTTTTGCTGAGTTTTCTCCGAGATTAACAGCTTTCTTTTTTTTTGGCATAATATGACAGTTATTCACCTTCTCTTATAACATTTCTTTTTTTGGAGACAGGGTCTTCCTCTGTTGCCCAGGCTGGAAATGCAGTGGACTGATCAAAGCTCACTGCAGCCTTGACCTCCTGGGCTCAAGCAATTCTCCCACTTCATACTCCCAAGTAGCTGGGACTACAGGCATGAGCCACCAACCACGCCTTTTTTTTTTTTTTTCTTTTTGGTGGGGATGGGGTCTCCCTATGCTGCCCAGGCTGATCTATACTAAATTTACAGAAACATGTTTTTCTTTCTTCAGTAATAAATGTCTTCTTCTGGAATGCCTCCAGAAGTACCTACCTGAGGCCGTTTTACAGTTAACTTTTTTCTAAAATAAGTAGAAGTACACTCTATAAAACAACTATTAAAAGTATAGTACATAAACTAGTAACATAATTGTCAGTATTTATCAAGTAGTATGTACTGTACCTAATTATACATGCTATGCTTTCACACGACTGGCAGAACAGGTTTTTACACCAGCATCACCACAAACACCTGACACACGCTGGACGACAGTGCCATGACAGTGATGCACTCACTAGGAGACACACACCTCTCAGCTGGATTATAACCTGAAGGGATCCTACCTCACATGGTCTGTGACTGGCCAACACATCATCATACCACATATTACTGTATTTCTACAGCTTTTTTTAAAAAATAAACTTGCCTATTACATTTCTATCTCTATTAAAATTAGTTCTTTCTTTCCTTATTTTAACTTTATTGCAATATTTTCCTTTGTCTACATAGTAAGTACAACCGCCAAGAAAGTTATTAAACAAAAACAGAAACGTCCATCTTGAAGCCTGAAGTTCCGAATTCTAATCAGTTTTTCTATAGGGTAATATCACAAGGTTGGGCAGTACCAACATCCCTGAATCACAGTTTGATAAATTCTAAAGTAAACACAGTATAAGCTCCACGTATTAAGAACCAAAATCTGGCTCACCTCATGTATGTTAGGAGGCTATAGCAAGAATGAATTCATGCTCCTCTGACATCCCCAATTACTACAATGTATGTGATGTGCCTTTTAAAACTATGCTACTTGAAAAATGATATAGTTATTATTTTAATCCATTCCTGTGGAACACATGAGTCTAAGAAAGGAAGGCAAAATGTATTCATTTTAAAATATTAATGCAAAATGTTGTATTAACATTTTACAATATTAATATTTTAAAATCAACACAATATGTACTTTCTTCCCATGCAGCATTTCTCAAATTTTATTTTACCAGTTCTGGGGCAAAAGGCTAAAGTTGGAAGAATGTGTCAACTGCCTGTCCACTTTCTTACCTCTCAAAAATAACACCTCAAAGAAAAAGCCACCCCTAGGAATAGAACAATGGAAACCATCGTTTGCATGGATTCTAGTTCAGGGGCAGTGAAAACTCAAAATAAACTTGGGAAAATTGTTGGAAGGCAAGGCCATGCTTGACTAGCAGAGAATATCCAAAGAAAACACAGATACCCCTTCGAGTGATTCGTCTAGTCAAATATGAAGTAGTACAAGCATCCCAACTTAAATGTATGTAAACATTTCGTAAATAAAAATTTCTCAGTATACGGTGATAACTCTGTAAAGAGAGAGATGAAGAAAAAGGGGGAACTTTGCAATCTCGGGAGGGGATTATCACATAAACTACTCAAATAACTGATCATTAAAAGAAAGTAATGTAAACTTTAGCCTGTCTTTCTAGAAGGAACAGAAGTTCATCCCCAGTTGATGAAGAAAAAGAGTGTTATGGAAGAATGTCAACTAATAAATACAAATGGCATGATAAAATTGGGGAGAAAAATCACGTTTTGAAATCTTCAATGTAGTGATTTGGATCAGCAATGGGTAGAAACTGACTCACTACAAGGTGCCAAAGTACAACCCCATACACACTTCATAGTATCAACAAGAAAAACGTCCCTTTCCTGTGGAAGATCTGGAGCTCCCCGCCTTTAAGCAATCCAACTCGACACCACAAGAGCAACAACCCAAAACTGTGCTTCCTGATGATGCAACACGAAACACAACACTGCGTAGCACGGTGAAGTCTGCTTACCAAAAGCGAGTCTAATCAACCTTGACACCTAACTTCCTCTTACCAGAAATACAAGACTTAGTGGAATGAGTTAAATAACATGAGGAAACAAATTAGACAAACAAAGAATGTGTGACAGTGTGTAAAACAACTGGCATGGTCTCTTCAAAAAGGTAATGTCATTTAAAGCGGGGGAAAAGAAGATAAGGAAGACTATTCTACTAGATGACAGGAGACTCGAGACACTGCACCAGATGTGGTATGTGTACTCCCAACCCATTCCAACCGTCGCCCCCACATCTTCACACTTATCTTTCATCCTCAGCAGCCTCAGCAACACTTTGTGCCTGTGGCCCCCAGTCCACATCTCCCCCTCTCACCCTCCTCCCTCGGGGCTTTCCTGATAACCACAACACTGGACACTACTATCACCTACATTGACAAATCCACAACCCTAAAGTGGGGGGAACTGTCGCCCACTAGAAGCCAGTAGATAAATTCTTTCTCTTTCTTTGCAGAGTCCTAACATGCAGTATACATGGCTTCTCAGGGATGCAATACCAAGGATACAAAAATCAGTCACACTTAGTGGCAGGAAGCACCCTTGTATTAGTTTTTCCCCTTCCTATAATATCTTCCCCCTTTCTCTCACTTCTGCTCTCTAGGAATGAACTCTAAATAAATTAGTAGCACCTAAGCCCTCTGCCTCAGGTTTTGCTTTTAGGAAAACCCAGTTAAAAACAGACACCTAACAATCAAATGCATAAATGGTATGTGTACTGATTAATCTGATTTTTTTAAAGTCCCATAAAACAGATTGGGGACAATTCTGAATAGAGACTGGAGAGAAAATTGAACAATTATTGCTAATTTTCTCAGATGTGGTAATGGTACTAAGATTACACAGAAGAAATCTAACTATTCTTACTCTTAGGAGATGTGTGCTGAAGCTTTAATAGTTTAAGTGCATGATGTCTACAACTGATTTTCAAATAGTTCCAAAAAATACACACATGCAGGAAAAGCAAATATGACAAAATGTTAGCAACTATTGAATCTATATGGATGTTTGTTATACTACTCTCTCAATTTTACTGTATCTTTAAAATTCTGCATAATAAAAACTTAGAAGAAACATAATCACCTTTGGCCCATTCTTTAATTACAGTAAGAACCACAGCTCTCATTTCATTCAAAAACTATTTACAGAACTACTGCAAGTATTATACATATTTCAGTGAATAAGAAAGACAGTTGAGCAGGTGTGGTGGCTCACACCTATAATCCAGCCCTTTGGGAGGCCAAGGTGAGTGGATTGCCTGAGCTCAGTTCAAGACCAGCCTGGGCAATATAGTGAGACCCCATCTCTATAAAAAAAATACAAAAATTATCCGGGTATGCTAGCATGTGCCTGTAGTCCCAGCTACTCAAGACGCCGAGGCAGGAGGATTGCTTGAGCCCGGGAGGCAAAGACTGCAGTGAGCTGAGATGGCACCACTGCACTCCAGCCTGAGTGCTAGAACAAGACCCTGTCTCCAAAAAACAAAACAAAAAAATAAAAATAAAAAAAGAAGAAGAAGAAGAAGATAGTTCCTGGCCTTAGGGAAGTTACAGTCCAAATACACACAAAATAATACATAATAACACAGTGGAGATCCAAATACACACAAAATAATACATAATATTTAACTACAACAGTGATGAATATAATTAAGCAGAGGTACAAAGTGCTACAACAAATACTCTGACTGAATCTGAGAGGTAAAGGAAGGCTTCCATCAGAAAGTGGCCTTGCAGTGATCCTTGACTCTCTTGTAGTGATTTTTTGGCTCACGTCTTATTTTCATAACCTGTTTCCAATCTGTCCTCAAATCCTCATGCTCTGCATTCAAAATATCCATAATTCAGTCATTCAGCACCTCCACTGTCATCTTTTTGGCTGATAAGCCAACATTCATCCTTAACTGGATTACTAAAACAGCCTCCCAATAGGTCGCTTACTTCTACCCTTTTCCCTACTGTATTTTCAACACAACAGCCTGAGTGATCCTTTTGTTAAATCAAATAACATTCCCCTTCTGCTCCAAAATCCTGCAATGGTTTCACCTGATCTGCACCTGTCTTACCCACTGACCTCATCTTGCACTGCGCTTTCCCTTACTCACTCTGCTCCAGTCATGCTGGCCATCTAGCTATTTCTCATCTATTCCAGCCTCACTCCTTCCTGAGAGTCTCTGCACTGGCTATCCCTCAGAAAGCCGCAGCATCTCCCAGCGCTTCACACAAATGTTACCTCTCATTGAAGTCTACAGTGAATAACCTATTTAAAATTGCAAAGTATCCCCATAATCTGGCATTCCTGAGCCCCCTTTATCTGCTTTTTTCTCTCCTGCATCACTTCTCCCCTTCTAATATACCAGATCATCTACTAATTTATTGTTTATTGCCGGCCTCCCCATTAGAATGTAAGCTCCATGAGGACAGAAATGCTTGCTTTGTTTAAGTGCCTTGTTCACTGCATGGTACATACCAGGTGCTCAATATGTATTTGCTGAAAAAAATGAATGGCTGGATGAACTGACATTTAAACTGAGATGCTAAAAACGAGGAATTGGCAAAAGAAGTAGAAACAGACTTCTATGCAGAAAGAACATTACGTGGAGACCCTGAGGCAAGAGGAAACAGTAGTCAAGAAAAAAAAAAAGTTATAAAAGAAGACAGTGGAAAAAACAGGCAGTGGTGAAATAATTTAGGAATTGGGGATCTCACTAGGAATTTCCTACTTCAATCTGAGAGAAATGGAAACCCACTAAAGAGTAATGACATAATTTGCATTTTATGAACATAACATTACATGGGCCAGGAGTGGTGGCTCAGGCCTATAATCCCAGCACTTTGGGAGGCCGAGGCAGATGAATCACACTTGAGGTCAGAAGTTCCAGACCAGCCTGTCCAACATGGTGAAACCCCATCTCTACTACAAATAGAAAAATTAGCCAGGTGTGGTAGGGCGTGCCTGTAATCCCAGTTACTCAGGAGGCTGAGGCAGGAGAATCACTTGAATCCAGTAGGCGGAGGTTGCAGTGAGCAGAGATCGCACCACTGCACTCCAGCCTGGGCAACAGAGACTCTGTCTCAAAAAAAATTAATAAATAAATAAAAGATAATGTCACATGGAGGCAAAGCAGTGATAAATCTGAAAGAGGCAAGAGTGAATGCAGATAGGGCAATTAAAGGGGCTATTCCAATAACCTAGTCAAAAAATGAAGGTGGTTTAGATTAAATGACAAGGATGGAGATGGACTGAAATGCTGATTCAGGTGAAATTTTACAAATTGCAGCATCGATTACAGAGGTGAGGGTGAAAAAGCAAAATGCAAGCTTCTGACAAATACTAGAGTAGCTTAAAGACCTTAGAGTTGGAAAACACTTCAGTAGGCACAAAGCATATTAACCATAAACTGGGTTATTTTAACTTTAAGAAATCTTCATCTTTAAAAGATATCATAAGGAAAATAATTTCTCAGAATGGGAGGAAATATTTTACAATATATATATTTAACAAAGGAATCATATGCAGATAAAGAATTCCTGCGATGGCTCACACCTGTAATCCCAACACTTTGGGAAGCCGAGGCGGTGGATCACAAAGTCAGGAGATAGAGACCATCCTGGTTAACACGGTGAAACCTCTCTACTAAAATATAAAAAAATTAGCCAGGCGTGGTGGCGGGCGCCTGTAGTCCCAGCTACTCTGGAGGCTGAGGTAGGAGAATGGCACAAACCCAGGAGGCAGAGCTTGCAGTGAGCCAAGATGGCGCCACTGCACTCCAGCCTGGGCGACAGAGCGAGACTCCGTCTTAAAAAAAAAAAAAAAAGTAAACAAGAAACTTGAACAGACACTTCACGAGAAAAGCAAAATGAACAACAAACATATGAAAAGGTGCTTATTAATCTTGTTAATGACAGAGAATGTGCAAATAAAACAATATAAAGTACATCTAACATACCTGCTGGAATGGTTAAAATTATTAACTAGTGTTGGCAAAGATGTGAAGCAAATAAATATTGCACATGCTGGTCAAAATTATGAAAACAGGCATAATCATTTTGCAAAACTGTTGGCATTAAGTACTAAAACTAAACATAAGCATTCAATTTTCATGCTTGGGTATATATGCAACAAAAATGAGTATATAGGTGCCCCCTAAAAAATTACAGTCAGTTCTGCTATAACTCATTTTGAAAACACACACTTGTTCTACTAGGATTGATGTATTAGGGAACACTATGAACCAAAATAAACTTCATGTTTGCTTAGGTACAATCTTGTCTGTGAGAAAGACCAGGTGAAGGCGAAACACTGCGCCCAGACTGTATGAGCCACATAAGAACACACAAAATACACACACCTCAGACATCTACCAGCTACTTTAGTTTATGGGAGTTTTATGATCCACACTCATCTACAACTGGTGCTATTAACTTTTCATCCAATTTCAGATAACTCCCCCAGCTAGCATGTCACGGGAACTCACAAGCTGCAACTCTTTGCAACACACTCCTATAATCAAAGCTGAGTTTTTTCTCCAAGGTAAAATGCCGTATTGACTGTAGTATTCACATATCTATTCACCATTTCACATGCATAAACTGGGCACAGTGGCTCATGTCTATTATCTCAGCTACTTGGGAGGCTGAGGCACAGGGTAGCTTGAGCCATTAGTTCAAGAGTGCAGTCAGCTATAATCACACCACCTCACACTAGCCTGAAGAACAAAGCAAGACCTCCTCTAAGGGGGAAAAAAAAAGTGTAAAACTGTGCTGTCATTTTTAATAGGTTTTAATCTCTTTTAATACGTCACTCACAAAGTTTTAAGTGTTTGGCCGAGACCCTCATTTTTCAAATAACGCCTGTGGTTTTCATTGTGCCCTTTTTCATAGTGTGGTGATTTTCAGGAAAGTATCTGTTGTGTTACAGCAGACCTGAACGTAAAAGAATGTTCAATGCAACACTAACCAAAACGGGAAACAACCCACATGACCATCAATAGCAGAATGTGTACATATATTCTGGTATATCATACAATGGAATATCACACAACAGTAAGGATGAAAAAATTTTAACTACATAGATGAAACGCCAAATAAAAGAAAAAAGAAGCTACACACAAGGGGGTATATGCACTGTGTAATTCTGTTTATATGCAATTTAAAAGAACACAAAACTAATCTATGATGTTGGAGACTGGGATGGTCCTCCGAGGAAGAAGGGACAGGCAGTGAATAGGGAGAGTACAAGAAAGACTTCTGGGGTGCTGGTATTTTTCTTTTTTAAACTGAGATAAAATGGTCATGCTATAAAATTCACCAAATTTTGAAGTGTACAATTCAGTGATTTTTGATATTTTCATAGACTTGTACAACTACCATCACTATCTAATTCCAGAACCTGTTAGCAGTCATTCCATGCTCTTTTTCTTGACCTGGTATATTCACAATGCAGTAATTAATCAACCTATTCCTTTATGATCTGTGTACCTTTATGTAAAAATATTATATAGTATTTCAGTAAATTTTTCGTTAATGTTTAGAGAACTTCAGATTAAACTTGGTACACTGAATATATAAATATGTGTGTGTATATATTTTTTTATTTATTTTATTTATTTATTTGAGACAGGGTCTTACTCTGTCACCCAGGCTGGAAGACAGTGATGCAATCACGGCTCACTGCAACCTCTGCCTCCATGCATACTGCCTCAGCCTCCCAAGTAGCTGGGATTACAGGTGCCCGCCACAACAACCAGCTAATTTTTTAATATTTTTAGTAGAGACGGGGTTTCACCATGTTGGTCAGGCTGGTCTTGAACTCCTGACCTCAAATGATCTGCCCGCCTCAGCCTCCTAAAGTGCTGGGATTACAAGCGTGAGCCACCGCATTCGGCTGAATATATACTTTTAACTCTACTGCCTCCTAAAACTCTACTCAAATTAAAGCAGATGGCTTATTTTAAAATATTAAAACACAAAGTCAGAGAAAGGGAAAAGTACCCCTTAACACCATTCAGTCAGCAAACTCTCCTCCCAATAAGATAAACACTGAAGGACTGAAAAGGGGGACTTGTAAATAACAGGCACAACTTCTAAAAAGCTGTATGCAAAAATCAACATACAAAAAAAAAATAGTATTTCTATAGACCAACACCAATCTAAAAAAGACATCAAGAAAACAATCACATTTATAATAGCCACCAAAAAAAAAAAAAACACCCTAGGAATACATTTAACCAAAGTAGTAAAAGATCTCAGCAATGAAAACTATAGAACACTGCTAAGACAAACTGAAGAGGACACCAAAAAAAATGGAAAGATATCCCATGTTCACAGATTGGAAAAACTAATATTGTTAGAATATCCATACTACCCAAAGCAACATACAGATTCAATACAATCTCTAATAAAATACCAATGACATTCTTCATAGAAACAGAAAAAACAAGGCTAAAATTTATATACAATCATAAAACACCCTGAATACCCAGAACAATTCTGAGCAGAAATAATAAAACTGGAGGCATCACATTAGCTGACCCACAACAAAGCTACAGTTACCCAGTAAGCATGGTACTGATCTAAAAACACACATGCAGACCAATGGAACAGAACGGAGAATGCAGAAATAAATCCACACATTTAAAGCCAACTCATTTTTGAAAAAGAAGCCAAAAATATACAATGGGAAAAGGATAGTCTCTTCGATAAATGGTGCTGGGAAAAATTGGATATCAATATGCAGAATGAATCTAGACTCCCATCACTCACAATATGAAAACATAGACACAAATCAAAATAGATTAAAGACTTAAATCTAAGACCTGAAAAGATACGATCAATATGATACGAAACGATACGATACGATATGATAGGAAAACAATGGGGAAATGCTTCAGGACGTTTGGTCAGGGCAAAGATTTTTTAGTTAAGACTTCAAAAGCACAGGCAACAAAAGCAAAAGTAGGTAAATGAAATAACATGAAGCTAAAAAGATCCTGTACAGCAAAGGAAATGACCAACAGAGTGATGAAACAACTCACAGAATGGGAGAAAATATTTGCAATTTATCTGACAAGGATTAATAACCAGAATATATAAGGAGCAACAAAAGAGCAAGCATCTGATTTTGAAATGCACAAATGATCTGATTACACATTTCACCAAAGACATACAAATGGTTAAAATGTTCAACATTACTAATATTCAGGGAAATGGAAATCAAAACCATAATAAGCTGGGCACGGTGGCTCACGCCTGTAATCCCAGCACTTTGGGAGGCCGAGGTGGGCGGATCACGAGGTCAGGACTTCGAGACCAGACAAGCCAGCATAGTGAAACCCTGTCTCTACTAAAAATACTTAAAAAATTAGCGGGGCATGGCGGAGTACACCTGTAGTCCCAGCTATCAGGAGGCTGAGGCAGGAGAATTGCTTGAACCTGGGAGGTGGAGGCTGCAGTGGGCTGAGACCACACCACTGCACTCCAGCCTGGGCAACAGAGTAAGACTCTGTCTCAAAAATAAAAAAGAAAAAAGATATTCTCTTACCTCGGTTAAAATGGCTATTATCAAAAAGACCACAAATAACAGATGCTGGCTACGAATGTAGAGAAAGGGACACTCTGGTACACTGTTGATGGGAATATAAATTAGTACAGCTATTATGGAAAACAGCATGGTCATTTCTCAACCACCATTTAATCCAGCACTCTCACTGCGAGGTATATACCCAAAAGAAAAGAAACCAGTATATCAAAGAGATCTCTACATGCCCATGTTTATCGCACCACTACTCACAACTGCCACAATACGGAATTAGCCTAAGTGTCCATCAACAGATGAATAAAAAAAATGTAGCGTATATAGACAACAGAATATTATTCAGTCATAGCAAAGCATGAAGTCCCATCATCTGCAGCATCATGCATGAGCCTGAAGGGTATCTTATGAGAAATAAGCCAGGCAAGAAAGGCAAATATCACATGTTGTCACTCACATATGGAAGCTAAAAAGCTGACCTCATGGAGTTGGAGAGTAGAACGGTAGTTTATCAGAGGCTGAGAAGGGTAGAGTGAAGGAGGGGATGAAGACAGGTTGGTTAATAGGTACAAAAACACAAACACAATTAGAAGTGTTCAATAGCACAGAAGGTGACTACAGGTAACAACAATTTATTGTATATTTCAAAATAGCTACAAGAGAAAATGTGGAATATTCTCAACACAAAGAAATGATAAATGCTTGAGATGATGGATATCCCAATTACTCTGATTTGATCATTACACATGGTATGCATGTATCAAAATATCACATGCAACATATAAATATATATAATTATTTATCAATTTTAAAAGAATACTATTGAAAGCGGACTGTGTGTATATTCTTCCAGACATGCCTAACCTCACGGTTTTCTTTTCTTTTTATACTAAGTCATACTGTGCCTCCTGATATGTAACCTGCTTTCACTCATTTAATAACATGTAGTGGATATACAGAATATATTTTGCCTGCTATTTTATCTTGCATTAAAAGGCTCTACCATAATGTGTTTCTCCGATTTCTTACTGATAATCTTTTACATTCCCTGTCGGTTTTTACTAATACAAGGCTGCAATGAGCATCCCTGTACAAATACCTTCAATAACTGTGAGTAAATCTGTAGCATATGCTGGATCAAAGGATACGAATATATACTATCAAGTTGTCTTTCAAATTAGTTGCACTACTGCATTCTCCCTTTTACTAACTGTATAGGAGCTTCTGTTTCCTCCTATTTATCTAATCTCTGACAATCAAATTTGTTAAAAATATCCTTGCTGTCAATGTAATTTGCATTTTTAAGTGTGGTTGAGTATTTCTGCATAGGATTATTGGCCCACATGTATTTCTTTTTCTCCAAACTACAATACTCACATTGTTGAGTCAGTTTCCTATTGAACATGGGCCTTTTTCTCAGTATCTGTAAGAGGTTTCTTAGGTTGTAAGGATTGGAAATTAAGATTAGTCCTTTTTCATATATGTGACAAATTTTCATCCTAGTATATCATTTATCTTCGTATTGTATCTTTCAAGATTCAGAAGTTCTACAATCAAAATTTGAAGTCAAAGTTCACAAAGAAATTCTATAAAGTTAGCATCATCCTTAACCTTTTAATTTTTGTGGTGTTTTTTGGTCATAGTTAGAAAAGCCTTCCCTATTAAAATTCAAAATTTTTATTTTTTTTTAATTTTAAACTTTTTTTTGTTGTTTGGAGACAGGGTCTCACTCTGTCGCCCAGGCTCGAGTAGGGTGGTGCAATCTTGGCTCACTCCAGCCTTAACCTCCAGGACTCAAGCGATCGTCCCACCTCAGCCTTCTGAGTAGCTGGGACCACAGGAGGGAGCCACCATGCTCAGCTAATTTTTGTATTTTTTGTAGAGATGGAGCTTCGCCACGTTGCCCAGGTTGGTTTCAAACTTCTGAGCTTAAGCGATCTGCCCACCTTGGCCTCCCAAAGTGCTGGAATTACAGGCATGAGCCACTGGGCCCAGCCCCAAAATCTTACTTTAATGGTTTCTTTTTTTTTTTTTTTTTTTAACCTTTGAATCTCTGCGCTAGTTAAAATGTATTGTGATGTTAGGAGTAGGGTGCATCCTTTTCTACTGAAATGTCCCATTAAATCAGGCAATTCCTCCTACTCTTTCATCTTGCTTTTTTTTTTTTTTTTGAGAGGGAGTCTCACCCTGTCACCCAGCTGGAGTACAGTGGTACAATTCTGGCTACCCGGGTTCCTTGTCAACCTCCGCTTCCTGGGTTCAAGCGATTTTCATGCCTCTGCCTCCCAAGTAGCTGGGACCACAGGCACGAACCACCACACCTGGCTAGTTTTTGTATTTTTAGTAAAGACAGGGTTTCGCCACGTTGCCCAGGCTGGTCTTGAACTCCTGACCTCAGGTGATTCGCCTGCCAGGGCCTCCAAAAGTGCTAGGATTACAGGTGTGAACCACCAGGTCTGGTTTCGTGTTTTTAAGAGAGTCACCTATCTTTCCTTATAAATCAACACTTTTCTACTGAAATATCCCATTAAATCAGGCAATTCCTCCTACTCTTTAATCTTGCTTTTTTTGAAAGCCATATATCCTTCATTTTAATCTCTAAAAGTAATTCACTCTCATTTTAGAATAGAATTGTTCTTATAAAAATGACGTTATTTTTAAAAATTAATAGAGAGAGCTGGGTGTGGTGCCTTACACCTGTAATCCCAGCTACTCTGGAGGCTGAGGTGGCAGGACTGCTGGAGACCACCACCAGGAGTCTGAGACTAGCCTAGGCAACATATTGAGACCCAGTCTTCAAAAAACCGTTTAAAGAAATGGTTTTAGGGTTGGGCGTGATGACTCACACCTGTAATCCCAGCACTTTAGGAAGCCAAGGCAGGCAGATCACCTGAGGTCAGGAGTTCAAGACCAGCCTGGCCAACATGGTGAAACCCCATCTCTACAAAAATACAAAAATTAGCCAGGCGTGATGGTGGGAGCCTGTAATCCCAGCTACTCAGGAAGCTGAGGTGGAAGAATCACCTGAACCCGGAAGGTGGAGGGTACAGTGAGCCGAGATTGTACCATTGTACTCTAGCCTGGGTGGCAGAGCAAGACTCTGTCTCCAAAAAAAAACAAAAAGGAAATAATTTTAGCTGGGTGTGGTGGTGCACACATGTAGGCTGAGCTACTCAGTAGGCTGAGGCAGGATGATCCCTGGAGCCCAGAAGTTTGAGGATACAGTGAGCTATGATCGCACCACTGCACTCCAGCCTGGACAACAGAGTGAGACACAGTTTCTAAAAAAAACAAAAAAAGTAATATAGAAAAGTGCAAAAAAGAAAAAAATCCCTATCACTCTGAAACAATCATTAAATATTAAACAAACATTATTCCAAACATCTCACTAGACATATGCTCAAAGTAAAAGATAATATACCAAAAAAAAAAAAAAAAAAAATTTTAAGAAACTGGGATACTAATCCTGTCACTTGAAATTTACTACTTCAGAAAATACAGAAGAAACAAAGTTATAAGGTCACAAAATAACTGAAAATGACCTGGCAAGAGTTAGATCAGTTAACTGTTATTTAAAAAAAAAAAAAAAAAAAAGAAAGACAAAACTTGATAGATGCTTTAAAGATGAAGATTTGCATTTTAAGAGAATAACAGTCAAGCCTTTGTGGAAATTGAATAATCTTAAATACTTTTAGCAAAAATAACCCTCTTTTAGTTCTGCAAAAGCAAACATGAAGTCAAAGAGGCATGTCACATGCAATTTTGTTGGAAAAGATTATTATATCCAAGAATTAGTACACAAGTATAACCTAAATTCTGTTTAAGACAAAAAGGTTTTATGATTTTCAAATTTTTCAAGTTATAGTACAATAAACTTTAAGTTTTAAGTTATTTGTTTTGAGTAAGTGGATTCTCTACGTCCCTTTTTAGTCCTAAACATCATGCCTCAAGAGTCTAAAGTAGCAAATGAAACAAGGGATCAAATGATCACTTAGCCAAGTTTTCCAAATGAAGCATGAATGGATGGGTGAACAGGAATACGCTTACCTTCTATCATAGCACCCTCAAAAAGTAGAAATTAAATCCCCAAACATTCCAGGTGTTTTAAAAAAACCAGTATAAATATCATCCATCAGTGTGTTTCAAAACTATTTACATTTTCAGACAAACATTTGTCAGGATTTTCTGTCATCTCTGTTAGACGGTACTTCCTCCTAACTGAACTTGCTCACTCAAGTTTGATATACACAGGTTTTCCCTACTTTTTAAAAATCTAGGACTTGATGGACATATCCCAATGTTTCCCTTAGAGTCTATCATGAATAGGAACAGATTTCCAACATTACTGCAGCATTTTCCATGTGCCATGCACTAAACAACACTCTGTGACCATATTCTCTTCTCATCTACTTTCCAAACCAGTAAGATGTGACACTCACGATATGAAAGTTCTTATTCTCCTATTCATTTGAGGTGCTTTAGCAGGTTCATAATATATCTTTCAGGAGGTGTAGAAACCAGAGCTGCAAATAGCATTCTAGACATGAGTGCCTCGTAATTTTATAAAAATTGAAGTGTTACCAATGTCACTGCTGATGAAATTCAATGCACTACTGATCTTCCTGAATGAAATCTATGTGGAAAAAAACTTTAAGCTTACAAAACTGTCCACTTATTCAACCTTAATGAATATTTACAGTTAAAAATATTATTATTGATATATAATTATATGTATTTACAGGGTACATGTGATATTTTGATACATGCATACAATGTGTAACGGTCAAATCAGGGTATTTAGAATATTCATTGTCTCAAACATTTATCATTTCTTTGTGTTGGAGACTACAATAAATTGTTAACTATGGTCACCCTACTGTGCTACTGAACAGTAGAATGTATTCCCTCTAACTACTTTTGAACTCATTAACCATCCTCTCTTCATCTTCTCCCTCTCCCACCCTTCCCAGTCTCTGGTAACTATCATTCTACGCTTTACCTCCATGAGATCAACATTTTTAGCTCCCACATGAGAACACGTGATATTTATCTTCCTGTGCCTGGCTTACTTAATTTCACATAATGACCTCCAGTTCCAACCATGTTGCTGAAAATGAGAGGATTTCATTCTTTTTATGGCTGAATAGTAGTCCATTGTGTGTGTGTTTATGTGTGTGTACATATATATATATGTGTGTGTATCACACTTTATCCATTCATCTGTTGATGGATATTTAGATTGATTCCATATCTCAGCCACTGTAAATAGTGCTGCAATAAACATGGGGGTGCAGGTATGCCTTTGCTATTCTGATATCCTTTCTTCTGGACAGATACCCACTGTTGGGATTGCTGGTGGGCATTTGTATTTCTAGTTTTTTTGAGAAACCTGCATACTGTTTTCCATAATAGCTGTAGTAATTTACATTCCCACCAATAATGTCAAATATTTACTGTCAATGGTTACACTGATTCAGCCATTACTTAAACAATCTCCTATAAAAATAAGTAAATCGAGTATAAGAATTCTGGGCTTTATAATCAAAGGTATCGTAAATCAAACAATAAAAAACACTAGTAAACAATTAAATAAGTCAATTCTCTTAAAGTTTAACATGTTTTTTACATAAGCAATTTTCTAACCGAGAACTAAGACAATAAATGTGAAATAACTGTCTTAGTCCATTTTGTGTTGCTACAGTTGCATACCTGAGACTGGGTAATTTATGAAAAACAAAAAATAATTTCTCACAATTCTGGAGGCTGGGAAGTCCAAGATCCAGGCATTTGATCTGGTAAGGGCCTTCTTGTTGCATCTCAACATGGCAGAAAGCAAAAACGTAAGCTAAAATGCTAAACTTTTTGTGGAGGCTCTTTTTTTTTTTTTGAGAGGGAGTCTCACTCTGTCGCCCAGGCTGGAGTGCAGTGGTACGATCTCAGCTCACTGCAACCTCCACCTCCTGGGTTCAAGCAATTCTCCTGCCTCAGCCTCCCTGGTAGCTGGGATTACAGGCACATGACACCACGCTCAGCTAATTTTTGTATTTTAGACATGACACGGGGTTTCACCATGTTGGCCAGACTGGTGTCAAACTCCTGACCTCAAGCAATCCACCCGCCTCGGCCTCCCAAAGTGCTGGGATTATAGGCATGAGCCACCGTGCCCAGGCTGTGGAGCCTCTTTTATAAGGGCCTTAATCCCATGAAGGATGGAGGAGTCCTCACGGCCTAATCACCTTCTACAGGCCCACCTCTCATTATTTTCACACTGGCAACACCTGAATTTTGGAGGGGACACATTCAAACCATAGCAATAACTGATTGAAGACATTTTAAAAATCTATTTGCAACAGACCTCAGAAATGAACTACTATAAAAGCAAGTGATGTATTAACCCATGGAAATGGAAATTATCCTGGAAAAAGTGATGGGAAAAAAAAGCATAAAGAAAATAAGGATATACACAATAAACATTATACTCTCTAATCAAAGAGAAACATACAAAGTCTAGGATTAATAAAGAGAACTGTGAGCTGGGTGTTAAGAGGCCTGAAATCAAAGGTAGAATTGCCCAAACTAGCTAAAGTGGGTTAAGTCGTTTTATTCTGGATCTCAGTTTCCTCATCTTTAAAATGAAGACAAGGGGTCAGATGTGCTCTGATTCTTCCTGCTCTAAAATTCTATAGTTCTATGTTACTTAAAACTGAGAAACCATCTAACTTCTTTACCAAAGTGCTAGCTATCTGGCTGCGGCCTACCACCACTTTTCCCTGACTGATTACTCACCAAACAGAAACACTGCATTTTCCAGGCACTGCCACTATCTTACACTAACTAGAAAGGACTAGATTCAAATTCAGACAGATAACCACTTTCAAATGACTGATGCTTCTTGGGCAGAATCTTCATTACAAAATGCTTCATACCTCCGCTATACCATATCCAACTGGGCAACAGTAAAACACACAAAAACAAATATTACTAAGACAGTTATGAATACTCAAAGAAATAGCTTTAACTACAGAAAATGCAGAAACCAAGGCTGATGCTCAGGTTTACTCTTCAGTCTGTAGTGAGTTTGAATGCCATCCTTCAAGCCAATAAACAGAGATTCCTTGAGATAAATGGGTACAACTTAGCAGCCCAGACCACAAAACTATGTCCTATTTCTAGGAAAGAATACCACAGCAAAACCATCTCTTCAAAGTACCATTTTCATTTTAATTACCATACAGATGAAGCCTTGTTGAGGTCTACCATGCAAAGAACTTTTTAATAGTCTAAATCAAGTATTTCAGACCTCAAACATTCATAACATTTTAAAACAGTGGCAACAGAGAATCTGAGCTTTGCTTTTCAAAAATATTTCAACCTCATTCTCTTTATTATACATAGTACTTCCACAAAAAAATCCACTTGTATGAAATATTATTTTAATAAAATGAAGAAACATAGTAGTACAAATTGATCACTAAAAAACAGCTTCAGAACAGATTCTTCATCTTACCTCCACACTAGGGCTAAGGCTGCTGGGTAGTGTTTCTGAAGTCACAGTAGAGCTTGGAAGGCTGGAAATTTCCCAAGTATTCACAGGCTGAATTGGTTCCGACAGCTTAGAATGATCTATACATTTTGGATTATCCAGTAAGGTCACTTCATAAAATTCTTGAATATCTAGAAGAAGGAAAATAAAAATTCATAAGGATTTATATTTTCTAACTAAATTATGCAATGTTTTAACATAACTCAAAAGCACAATTTTTACTCTAGATTCATAAATTAATTCCCATCGTATAATGTACTTAAACAGTGAATATTATTTCATTACATCACAATCATATCAGAACCTGCAGGGCACAGCATAAAATTCATAGGCTTTTTACACTTTAAAGTCAGTGCTTGGTTCAAATTCCAACTCCATCACCAACCAGCTACAAGTTCAGGCAAACTACCCAACCTCTGGTAACTTGCCTCTCACCACTGTGAATTGTTTCAAGGATTGAGTATAATATATATAAAATGCTTACCACTATAGCACCGAATAGGCTCCTAACAGACAGCAGCTAATACCACCATTGTGAACTCTACAGATATGATTTATTACTGTTCATCACCAATATTTAATCTGGGAAAGTAAATCCCTCAAGTGGTTTTAATTGCCCTTCTAGCCAAAGCCAAAGCCAAAGCCAAAAAAGGAGGAAATTAAAATCAAAGAACCAGAAGGGCTTTCGGATATCCTCCAGTCTGAATATTTTACAGCAGTAAATTAAATATTTTATTCTTTAGAAACCGTAAAAGTCATGACAAAACTCTAAAATAAATGATAAATTTATTTATAATAGCCCAGGATTTTTAAAAGATCAAATGACTTTGCAAACAGCTAGAATTATGAGAACTTAATACATTAATTATTCACGCTATTCCAAAGCTGTAAGTAGCAGTTATACAATACTTAGATTCACCACACTCAGTTCCTTATTCACCAACTTGTATAATTTTGGATTTTTTTTAAAGGGAAGGGAACAGTAAAAGTGGGCATTATCCTGTATAGAATAATTCATAATAACTGTAAACAACATTTAGACAGAATAACTTACACTTCTCCTCATTATTTTGAAAGCATTAGTCCTTTTAAAAAACAAACTTCACAAAATAGAGACAAACTTAACTCCCTTTTCAGCTGTGTGTGTGTGTGTGTGTGTGTGTGTGTGTGTTTTTCTGGTTGTTTTTTTTTTTTTTTTGAGACAGAGTCTCGCTCTGTCGCCCAGGCTGGAGTGCAGTGGTGTGATCTCGGCTCACTGCAACCTCCACCTCCCAGGTTCATGCAATTCTCCTGCCTCAGCCTCCGAGTAGCTGGGACTTCAGGCACGTGCCACCATGTCTGGCTAATTTTTGTATTTTTAGGAGAGACAGGGTTTCACCATGTTGGCCAGGCTGTTCTCGAACTCCTGACCTCAGGTGATCTGCCTGCCTCAGGCTCCCAAAGTGCTGGGATTACAAGCCTGAGCCACTGCACCCAGCCCCCTTTCAGTTTTAATAACCAGTGGAATTGCAAAACTTTCCAAGTAAAGGGCTGGTAAAAACTAATGCTTGTACAGTGAGGATAATATTAACCTACCTCACAGGGGTGTTAAGGATATTATATACACACATATGCACACACACACATAACGCACGATACATATATGCACACACCTACATCACACTATGTAAAACAAAATCCAACTATAGCAAAACAATGCTTCAAAAGTCACACCCCTCGGGCTGGGCAAGACGGCTCACGCCTGTAATCCCAGCGTTTTGGGAGGCTGAGGCGGGTGGATCCCGAGATCCACGATCAGGAGATCAAAACCATCCTGGCTAACACAGTGAAACCCCACCTCTACTAAAAACACAAAAAATTAGCTGGGCATGGTGGCGGGCGCCTGTAGTCCCACCCAAGCTACTCGCGAGGCTGAGGTAGGTGAATGGTGTGAACCTGGGAGGTGGAGCTTGCAGTGAGCGGAGATCGCGCCACTGCACTCCAGCCTGGGCGACAGGAAACCATTAAAAAACTACAGAAACTCTATATAGGCCGGGTGCGGTGGCTCACACCTGTAATCCCAGCACTTTGGGAGCCTGAGGAAGGCAGATCATGAGGTCAAGAGATTGAGACCATCCTGGCCAATATGGTGAAACTCCGTCTCTACTAAAAATGCAAAAACTAGCTGGGCATGGTGGCACACGCCTGTAATCCCAGTTACTCGGGAGGCTGAGGCAGAAGAATCACTTGAACCCAGGAGGCAGAGGTTGCAGTGAGCCGAGATTGTGCCACACTGCACTCCAGCCTGGTGACAGATTGAGACTCCATCTCAAAAAAAAAAAAAAGAAAGAAAAAGAAGAAGAAGAAAAAAGAAAATCTATATAAACAGTCATTTAAAATGGTACAAATCTGGCCGAGCGAAGTGGTTCACGCATGTAATCCCAGCACCTCAAGAGGCTGAGGTGGACAGATCCTGAGGCTGAGGTCAGGAGTTCGAGACCAGCCTGACCAACATAAAGAAACCCTGTCTCTATTAAAAATACAAAATTAGCCAGGCGTGGTGACACATGCCTGTAATCCCAGCTATTCAGGAGGCTGAGGCAGGAGAATCGCTTGAACCTAGGAGGCGGAGGTTGTGGTGAGCCGAGATCACATCACTGCACTCCAGCTTGGGCAACAAAAACAAAACTCCATCTAAAAAAAAAATAATAATACATACATACATACATATAATGGTACAAATCCACTGACATGGAAAGACATTTGTGGATAAACTTTGGAGGATAAAAACAGTCACAGAAATCATACTATTCACACTTACACGAATACAACTGCAGTATACCTCCCCCACAAAAAAGGGCAACTGTGTCTACCCGTTAAGTGACAGCCACAAATAAAGAAACGAAAAGGAAGGAGATTCTTCCTTCAGGTAGTCTAAGTTTTCATGTGCCTCTCAAAATGTGAGCATCATGCTATATCTCACTGTGCTGAGTGTGATTCTATAATTATGTGTTTTTAGTACCAGAAGTCAAACAAGCCAATGGCTTCATCTAGGGCTCAAGTGAAGACATCATTCCTTTCCACTAGAGGAAAAAAAAATTGTGCTGTAATTAACAAGAGATAGTGTTAAATTTCTGAAGGATTTTCAGGGATAATTTTAACTAGATGAGATTTTTCACCTTACACGCTGATTTTAAATATCAATTCTCACGTAGGAAACAGCTGTTTTACTAAGGAAGTTTGTTTTGTAAAATGAAGGTAGGTATATGTGTGTATACACACACACCCACACACACACATACAAATAACCCTCTAGGATATTCATCCCATGGATAAAGTAGGAAGTAACCTCTGGTGTGAGGATTTTCTTGTTTATGGTATTTTACATATAATATTCTGATCTCAAATGTTTTATATAGAACATGCATCATTGTTATAATAAATTTATTTTGTAGGGTTGCAGGAAAGGCAACTAGAAAGCTGCAGAACATTGAAATATAACCCTACCATTTCAGAGGAAAAAAATTCTATCAGTTCATTGACTAAAAGCAAGTATGATCAGTCACACAATACCCAATTGAGTAATCAAAATTAGTGTCATCAATGAAGGGTGGATGATATGCTAAGATATACTACAATCGTCAAATCTACTCAAGCACAAATACTTTCTTCTAAACCAATGTTCATTTAAAAAGTCATTTTTGATCCTCAGAAGAAAGAATATCATATAAAATTTAAAAGTTTGTGTTACTGTTTCACACACTAAAAAAAGGAAAGATATCAAGCTAGTAGGCAAAACTAAATTATTTCAACACTTTAGATACTATTAGACTAACAATCATATAGTTCTCACAAGTATATTCCGTAAAAAAGGTGTGTACTAAAAGGAATCAGAGCTTCTCAGAGAAATGGCTGATTCCAGGGCTGGGGCAGGAAAGGCACAAGATAAACCTGGAACATCTTGTTACGCCAAAAATTAAGGAAGTGCTCCAAAAAACGATGAGGGCATGCCACAAGGACGCAAGCTTGAAAGGGCCCCCACTGGATCACTCAGAGTACAAATATCATTAAGGATGGTAATAAATGATAAGCCACTGAAAAAAAAAAACAGGTATCTGCAAGTTCATGAAAGATACACATGAAGAAGGAAGGCTCTTGATTAGAATAAAATGCGAAGTGTTAACTGGTAAACCTAGAGGAGTGTTACTGTTAGAAATCTTATTTTTCAACAACCATATTATAAACTGGTGCACATAAGAATCATCAATGGATGCTAAATATGGGTGGAAATTTCGCTAAGGAATAGGATATGCACATGGTGTTAAAGTGTCTCCCCCGCATATTGCCTATAAGCCACAAGGGGTAAAAAAACAATCATATAGGATAGAGAATTCAGACAACACCCAACTAGGTAATCAAAATCAGTATCATCAATGAAGAGCAGATGATTCTGTATACCTCTGGATGTGCAGAATCCTAAGCCAGGTATATAATCTGAATCTAATCACAAGCAAACATCAGACCAACCAAAATGAGAATATTATATTAAAAAAGTAAGAGTGGAAGGAACTGCGTTTTTCAAAACCATCCTTCTCAGCTGGGCGCAGTGGCTCATGCCTGTAATCCCAGAACTTTGGGAGGCTGAGGCAGGCAGATTGCTTTGAGTTCAGGAGTTCAAGACCAGCCTGGGCAACACCCGTCTCTACAAAAAAAACAGCCAGGCGTGGTGGCTCACATCTGCAGTCCCAGCTACTCAAGAGGCTGAGGCAGGAGGACGGCTTGAGCCTGGGAAGCAGAGGTTGCAGAGAGCCACCACTGCACTCCAGCCTGGGTGGCAGAGCGAGACCCTGTCTCCAAAAAAAAAAGTCAGTCTCACAAAAGACAGAGAAAGGCTGTGAAAATGTGCCCTAAGCAGAGTAAAGAGACAGGACAATTAACAACAGTATCTGGTCCAAGTGTGAATTCTGTATTGAGGAAAAATATGACCCTACAGAGAGGAAACGGCTTAGAAGAAATATTTAGATGCTTTTACAACTCTGATTCCAAGGTTCTAAAGAGAATTCAACCAGATTCAACATAATCAAAACACTGCTTCAGAATAATAGTAAGCAAACTATCAGCAAAGAAATAACTCAATCTAATTAAAATAAAACCAAGTGAAAAGTTAATAAAATTCTCCTTCAATTTCATAAAGTTTTAGCCAACGATGTGATCCATATCCTGTTTTCCTTACTCAAATCTAGTCTGCAAAGTTACGCGTGCACGCGCGTGCGCGCACACACACACACACACACACACACACACACACACAGTTAGCAAGAGACTAAAATGTAACAGTGGGACCAAAACAAAGCAAAAGAAATCTAAGAAATATTGACATTTTACCACTATTGCTGGAAGACTTCAAACCCTCATTACTAAACACATTTCTTTCAAAATGTGTGAACTCCATCATCAACATCATTTCACCATTATAAATATTTTCCTTCCGAGTGACAATCATTTAAAGACTACTAACCCTAAAGATCATGCTTGTCATTTAGTATTCTTTATCAGATTAAAATGCTTGGTTCTGAAAAACAAAGATAAAGAAGATCCTAATCGTTGACGGTGAGAAGTATCTATGGATTCAGATTAGTTGAGTTCAATTTCTGGCTCCAGAATTTACTATCTGAGGGTCCAAGGGCAAGACTGGTCATTTCTCAGTGCTTCAGTTTTCCAATCTATAAAACAGTACAAATACCTCAAACAGGTGAATGTACACCTCATAGGATTACAATGACTAAATGATATACTTCTATTAGCACACAGAAAGTGCTCAATAAATGTTAGTTATTATATTTTACATACACTTGAAGAGGAGTCACATACTCACACTTTTTAGGATGGCTATTATCAAAAAAAGAAAAGAAAGAAATGAAGCACTGGCAAGGATGTAGAGAAACTGGAAACCTGTGTACTGTTGGTGAGACTGTAAAATGGTACAATCACTATGGAAAACATTATGGCGGGTCCTCAAAAAATTAAAAATATAACTGCCATATGATCCCACAATCCTACTTCTGGGCAAATATCCAAAAGAACTGAAAGCAGGGTCTTGAAGAAATAATTGCACACTCATATTCCTAACAGCATTATTTACAACAGCCAGGAGGAGGAAGTAACCCAACTGTCCATCAATGGATGGCTGGATAAAATGCGGTATATACACACAACGGAATATTATTCAGCCTCAAAAAGGAAGAAAATCCTGTCAACAGCTGCAACATGAATGAACCTTGCCAACTCTACACTAAGTGAAATAAGCCAGTCGCAAAAAGACAAATACTTCTATGAGGTTTCTAACATGATCAAATTCACTGAAACAGAAAGCAGCACGGTGGCCACAAGAGGCTAGGAAGTGAGAGGAAAGGGGAGCAGTTGTTTAATCAGTATAGGATTTCAGTTTTGCAAGACGAAAAAGTTCTGAAGACTTGTTTCACAACGATATGAATACATTTCATGCTCCTGAACTGTACATTTAAAGATGGTTAAGATGGTAAAGGGGTCATATTTTGAAACCTAGTATCCACAAATAAAGATAGGGCAAGGTCCTTTTATAAGGGCTAATGAAACTATTAGAGTTTAATAGAGTAGCAAAAAATGAAGTGGTAACTAAAAAACTCATAAATGGACAGTATTATTACATAATCCACTTTCATTTTGAAGCATCTGCAGAAATAAAACACTGCATTAATATAAGCTTATTTATTGCAGACAAAATCTGCATATCACATGACGCAACTTACTCAAGTCTCTAAAGTCAGCCTAATCTTGGACACTGATTTTTCTCGTGCACAAGGAAAGCAGATGAGTTCTCTGATCCCATAAGAAATAACTGCAGGCGTTTAGACTGGTATGGAGTCTCTAGGGACTACCAGTGTCACCTCGGATCCCAGGCACCTTAGAATCATGAATGAAATGAAACCACTAGGGACCTGAACACCTGGGCTCTGTTTATAATCAAACCACACCCTGTCTACTCACAAAATTTTCAAACTTAAGTACAAAAAATTGGAATACAAAAGCAGGTTTTCAAATTGTTCTCACCTAAATCACGGAATGAAATTAAGCAGACTTTATCTTCCTTTATACAAAAATGATCAGCAGGTATGTTTTGGGAGTACATTTTAAACAAATGTGCAGTTCATGGACTTTTGTTAAGATACAACTTTCAATATTCAGCTCTAAAGAAACAATATATCAGATGAAACTCACAAGCTAATAAAAACTTCTCTGTTTTCAATAATTTTTAAATCTTTAAGCCATCCTTCAAAGATACTACCAAGAATCTATCAACACTAGAACAATGATTTCTATATTTAAATTGCGAGTATCAATTATAAAATGCACTATTTCATGTGTCAGAACACAAAAACACTGTCAATTAAAAATGACATATACCAGATATTGAAATATTAAAAAATTGGTATTTTAGAACAAATATAATACAGTATGTACATGCTTGTCCCTCTGAATAATCCAAAAGTACAGGAACCTAATCTATATATGAACTACAGGGGGAAACACCAAAAACTTTTTAAAATGAATGAAAAGTCAATATAAACTACCAGTTCAAAGAATCAATCAATAAATGATCAATGCAGATTGCAAATTCAAAGACACTCGGCACCCCAAACAGATAACTAGATAACTCACTACGGCCTTATCAAGTGACTTTCAAACCAAGGAAGTCAAAAATCTAAGCACTAAATGACTTTCAAACAGCTCAGGCTGTCAAGACCCCTGTTCTCCTTTAATCCAACGGTCCACAGGTACCAACTCAGAAGACAGAGTGCCACTTACTGAGAGAAAAAAACCTTTCAGTAAGTGGCACTCTGTCTTCTGAGTAGGATTTTTCTGCAAACATTATGGACACAATGCACTGGCTTAGCTTAGGGCAATTTACAAACTTACAGTACATTTATGACACTTTTTCGAAACAATAGTAGAGTTGCAAAATACAAAGAAAATCTTATCAGACTAAACATTTTCAGACTAAGTATTAAAAGCTATTCAGGAAACACAAGAGAATGCATTTATAATTCAGTAGTATCAACAATGAATTATAGAACGGAAACACAGAGAACCTCTATTAAATGTATCTATTTCAAACCTCCTAAAATATATTACTTTTCTTACACCAAAATCTGATATAGTACCACATCCTATAAAAGATTAAATATGAGTAAATCTTAATGTCAAAGTAAATTCACAACCAATGAAATTATGCAGAAGATTCACATATATAAGCTTAATAATTAGAAAGCTAATTTTAGGCTAGATGCGGTGGCTCACGCCTATAATCCCAGCACTTTGGGAGGCCGAGGCAGGTGGATCACAAGGTCAGATTGAGACCATCCTGGCTAACACAGTGAAACCCCACCTCTACTAAAAATACAAAAAAAAACAAAAAAAAAAAATTAGCCAGACGTGGTGGCAGCGCCTGTGGTCCCAGCTACTTGGGAGGCTGAGGCAGGAGAATGGCATGAACCCAGGAGGTGGAGCTTGCAGAGAACAGAGATTGCGCCACTGCACTACTGCCTGGGCGACAGAGCAAGACTCATCTCAAAAAAAAAAAAAAAAAAAAAAAAACACTCTATCATAAGAATACACACATTCAAAACAGGCAAGGCAGAATAGGTCAAAAATGTCTGAATATAGCAAACCCATCCCCAATCTAAACAGAAATATAAACGCAGATTCTGTTATTTCACTAACGATTTAATTTTCTTAAGTTGCCGCCTTCACACAAAGAAAAGTCTGGAGTCTATCTATCCACCCATATCTATCTATCCATCTCTCTCTCTATATATATATATATACTAGATATAAAAACATCCGGTATATATATATGTTTTTCCGCAACAGTAACCGCACCGAATTACTAGGTTCAGTGTTGATTTAAAAAACAAATAACTAAAAAATGCTTTTTGCTGTTTTTCCAGAGGAATCCAATTTGATCATCCATTTCGACCTTGAACCTCAGAAATTCAAACGTGTAAAAAATGTCCATCAATGTAGACAAAAATGGCAAAATGTTAATAATTTCGGGAGCTAGGTAACAGTTAAAAGGCAGTTCATTACACTGTGCTCTGTATTCTTACGTTTTTAAAAGTCTACTAAAATGTTAAATTTTAAAAAATTGTTCAGGTGCATAAAGTGGTCTTTACAGAAATCTTTCATTCTAAAACAGCAGAGAGCATCCATTTACCAATAATATATTTGACAGGACACACTGACTTGAAGGTAGTCTTCAAATCACACCAACAATTACTCTATCAACAGACAGATGTAAGGCCATATCTGCCTGGAAGTTACTGAAAAAATAAATGTAATACAATTAAGTATATGTCTTCTTACGTTAAAATGCTATATAGTTGATAACTAAAAACAAAACAAAAGAAAACTTCATTCTTAGAATTGGAAGAGACAAACTTTCCAGTTCAGTAGTTTGCAAGCTTTTTGAGGTACCCGGACGAAAGAGCCAGACAAGTCACCTTGTTTTATACATGGGAGATTACACACAAAATATTAGATGATGCTTTTAAAAATGATTTATCCACTTAAAAAAGGCTTTAAACCCATTTTGCCATTTCACCAGCTACATTCTATAGCTAATATGGTGGCGTAGAAAAGATGATATGACTTTTATAGTATCACTCAATTAGTGGCAAAAGAACTCAGGACTCTTGATTACTTGTCCAATTCTCCTTTCAAACAATGCACCACTTCAAATTAAGTTACAATTAAGAATAAAACTTTCCATTTTCTTTCCTGGAAAATACGGTTATTAGACAAGATCACCTCTAAAATCATTTTCCAGGTCTAAAATTCTGATTCCATGAATGCCAAGTTTAAACAGAAGTCTATATTAAGGGACTGAATGTTCTCACACACAGCAGAATCCTTCACACACTTGCAACGACTTAAGAGACTTATAAGTCAAATACAGAAGCAAGCTAACAGTAACTCACTCATACCTTTTAGGTCCTGAAACATTTTTGCAACATCTTTTAACAGTTAATGCTGTGAAGATGTGAAGCAATGTTCTCAAAAGCCACTGAAATAATACTGAAAGTTTTTTGGTTACTAGGTATGTTAGGAAAGGACACTGGCCTATGAAAAACACACACGCACTGAAGATGTTCAAGTTATCGAATGCCTCACAGAGAATTAAGTACATCATTTTCTTAAGTTTAAAATAACTGAATCAAGAGGAGCATAAAGCCTAGCTGGCATAATAGTTACAAAGTTTTAATTCCCACCTATTAAAGCCTGGAAGAGGTTGCTCTGAAATATGTTAATAACCCGTTCTATGGAACTTCTGAGCTGTCTGTCCTCAGTTTGGCTTAGTTTTGAACGATATTCTTCCAAAAGGTGCAATGCTCTCTGGGTATCTGAGAAGAAAAAGCAGAGCCTGATTAAAACTCTCTATTTACAAAAAAAGTATCACACACTAGTGCAAATAATTCTGCATGACACCTAAACAGTTCCCCAAATCCTTCAGGTCAACTGATGTCACTATGTTCATGTACACATATTACTTAGAATGACCAAAAAATAAAAAAAAAAATTAAAGACAAGAAAAATTTAAACCTATATCACATTAGAAAACGGAGGAGAGTGAGCAGTTTGGAATAAATATGTACTAGTAGTTTGCCAAAGTAAAAGATCAAAATATTAGCAAGTTTCAGATTACCTGATATGCAAAAGCAGATAATCTACAATTTGTCATTAAAATCCAAATTTTTAACATTTCAAAATACAAATTCTTAGTATCCCACAGTTGCTCACAGAATAGTAAGAATGATGAAGTGAAATACTAAAACACCAATTCAGAGTTTTTAAGGACATCTGTGGGGGGGCGTTAATTGCCTCTCTTAATCACTAAAGAAATGTTAAGAAAGTTTAACAAACATTTTCGTGTTTCCATCTTCTGAAATGATGTGGGACTTACATTCCCTAACCAATAAAGCCAGGACCATGCTGTCTCATCAAAGTTACACAAACTATTCTAAAACAGCAATCAAAAAACTGACATATGGAAAAGCAAGTGACATCAACAGAGTTACGGAATAAACTCTCACCTTGCTTCCGGACCGGCATTTTTCTCCAGAATCAGGAAGAGGGCACACACCTTTAAAAACACACAATAGAAAGGAAAAAGGATAGAATTATGTTAAACTAGCATTTTCCCCTATCAAAATAGAAAACCCTCGCAGCCCTATTTGAAAACCCACGTTCCAAAGTTTTACCAAGTCAAAGAAAGAGACTCAAAACGCAGTTGCCTGTCAATGTGGAAAGCTTTTCCTTGGAGTGGGTACCCCTCCAAATTAAGAACAGACAGAAGTCCGTTTTCAAACTCTCCTCGAAAGCGTCCCCCTCCCCAAAGAGCCTGGACCTGAGGCCGCCTCTTCCCCCGCACAAGTATCCACACTCCCCACCTGCTACTGGGGACCGGCGGGTGAAGCGCTCCGACCCTTGGCCCCTGAGCCAGCAGCGGCCGCAGAGCGCTCAGAGGGGACCGGCGGGACTGGCCGGCCGCCCTGCCCGGGCCCCCTCCTCTCGCTTGCCTTTCTCCTTGCTCGCTGCCTCCGGGCTGCTCCAGCGGGGGCCGGACAGGGCAGCGGCCGCTCTCCGCGACGCCCTCGCGCCCCGCATGTACACCTCCGCGGGCCCCCACACCTGCGGCGCCGCCACAAAGTTCCCGCGAGCGGCGTGCGCTGGGAACTGGGGTGCGCTCCGGCCAGAGTCGGAGCAGCTCCCCGGCCCGGCCCCGCTCCACGTACCCCCGCCCCGCCCGGGGCCCGAGGAGCCGAGCGGAGGGGGTGAAGGGACGGGGGAGGAGCTCCCTCGGGCCGCCGCACCCCCGCGGCCTCTTCCTCCTTCTAGGTCGCGCCGCCTCCCCGCTCGCCGCGGCCCACCGGCCCGCTCGCCCAGTTGCCGCCTGCCCGCCCCACCCCCGGAACCTCGCCTCCTTCCGCGCCCCCAACCGCTCTCCCCCTAAACTTTCCGCCAAGATGGCGGCCCCCGAGCTGGCCTGCCGCGCTCCCACGTGACCGCCTTCCCGGCGCTCTCAGCCAATGGGAAGTGAGGAGGCGGCTCGCGCCGAGCCCCGGGCTCCCCGCGCTGCTACCTTCGGGTTGGAAGGGGGAGGCGGGTCGGGAGAGGGCTGGGGAACGGAAGGGGGGACCCGGGGAGCATCCTAAGGGAACCTCCTCGCTTAAAAGGGCGGTCGCTGAAGTGGCTCTGAGAACAAAGGAGTTAACCCACGGACTCCACAGGTGGCCCGGGGTGGCCCTGGAGGAGCCCGCCTTTACCTTGCCCTAGCCCACCGGCGTGTCCCGCAGTTCCGAGCTAAACGCGCCAGGCCGGGAAGGCTCGGGCTGTCTGAAGAGAGGCGTGACCTCGCCTACACCAGATCCAAGGCGCACATTCCGAGACACCCCTTAACCTCATTCAACACGTCCCGTTTCCAACTCCGCTGCGGAGAGAGCGCCTGGCGACCCCAGGGGCAGATCCCCACCGGGGAAAAGCCGCCTTAAGGAGGAGCCAACTGCACCTCCCGGGGGGGGGGGGGGGGGGGGGGGCCGGGGGGGGGGGGGGGGGGGAGTTCGGGGAGGGGTGCCAACTCTGCATTGCCTTCCACTGCAGGCTGGTTGTTAAGTTACTATTCGTCCCTTATTAATAGGCTTGGCGGGAGGGGGTTCTTTAAAGAAGGACATGTAAAATAGAGACACGGGTTAATTTGGCAAGAGTTTGAGGGTTATACTACAAGATTTTTAAGCCTAAGTGATAAATTCCAAGTATGATATACTTAAGGGTGGGGAGAGAGGTTTGTTCGTTCGTTCGTTCGTTCATTCATTCATTCATTCATTCCCCCAAGCCTGCGTCCCAGCTCGGTCAGCATCGCAGGTGATACCCAAACTCTGACGGTCCCTTTAAGAACTCACCTGGAGTCGCGCCCTCCGAAGCTGAGCCGCCCTCGGCCAGCGCTGCAGGCTTAAGTTTCGAGCGCACCTGCGAGCCGAACCACGGGCCGGCTGGGACCCCGCACCCGGGCTGAGCCACTCAGGTTATAGAAGGGGAATCTCGGGAAGCTCTCCAAGTCACTGCCCAGGTCTTCGAACCTCTCCCTATTCGGAGGTCCGGAGAGAATTTGCCCAAAGTTACCCCGAGTGAGTGACAGAACTGGAAACCCGGAGATCCTGTCTTTCAAAACCGGAAGGCTCTTCCCAGTAAGCCTGACGGCCTCTGAGGCCGTGTCCATTGGCCACTAAAGGGAAGGCCGAGGAACCTCGTATTGTTACCTTAAAGCTACTCACAGGTATACTGACCACTGGTTGAATTTTGGATTGCACCTTAGAATCCTAACTTATTGTAAGGACCCACCGACTTTAGAACCTATCTAGGACAAGGAACGGAGGTCCAGAAAAGGGAAGCAGCTTGTCCAAGGACATAGAAGCTAATCCGTAACAGAGCAGCCCACAACTTAGGTCTCCTAGCTCTAGTCCAGGGCTCTTTCTATTGTGATTTTGGACAACTTGACAGAAGAGGGATGTTGGTATGTTGGCAGCAGACCTCTGTGCTTTCCCGGATCAAGCATCCTGGGATCTTGAACAACAGTTAAAGCAACATTGCATAGAGAAAATGGGATAGAAGGGTTAAACGGTCCTGAAAGCAGGGGTGTCCTAAAAGCCAGGAACTTAACAGAGCGATGAAAGTTATTTAATAGTGAAAATGGCTCATCGCATGCATGATACTCTCAAGACTTCGTTGATGGACTGTGAATGGAATAGTTGCAATAAGAAACCGTTCTAAGAATGGAATCGCTTCAGAATTCAGGAGAAAGAGGGAGGGAAATTTGCCCTCTCCCTTGACGACATTTATTGTTCATATATGTTCACTTGCTAGGAAACGGGTATAGAAATAAATAAGATCCAAGTCCTGCTCTCAAGGATACACAGCCTCATAGCAAGTGCACAAAGGCCAATGCATGTTTTCCCAGGGGACACTGAGGAGTCAAAAACAAAATTTGTGTGAGTTCTCAATGTCATCCTAGCCTTCCCCTAAAAGCAAAAAGGAGGAAGAGGAGGAAAGAGGACATGTCCTTTTTTCTTGTCATTCCCTGCGACATCCCTGTTTGGTTGTCAGCAGTGTGCAAAAGCAGCAGTGAACCTAGCACTCGTTCTGCCCACTAGCCTAAGGTGCCAGTAGCAAGTGCCTAGCAAATGAACATATATGAGCAATGAATGAAGGTTCTTTACTCTTCATTCCTCCTTTCTACCCATCTTTATTAGTTACTTATTGCTGGATTAAAAAATTCCTCAAACCTTAAGAGTTTAAAACGTATTCGCTTAGTAACTTAAACAGCGATAAATATTATCTCAGTTTCTGCATGCCAGGAATTCAGGAGCAGCATAGTTGGGTGGTTCTGGCTCAGGACGTTATGATGTTGCAGTCAAGAAACCTACCAGCGTTGCAGTCATCTGAAGGCTTCAGTGGGACTAAGGGAGGCTCTTTCAACATGGATCATTCACACAGCTAGTAAGTGGATGCTGGCTATTGGGAGGAGGCTTCAGTTTCTCACCATGAACACCTTTCTAGAGGGCTGCTTGAGTGTCTTCATGATGTAGTGGCTGGTGTCCAACAGACCAAGTGATTCAAGAGGGCAAGACAGAATAAGCCACAGTGTCTTTCATCACTTAGTCTCAAAAGTGACACTCTGTCATAGTCTGTTTGGGCTGCTATAACAAAATACCTTAGACTGGGTGATTTATAAATGACAGAAATGTATTACTCACAGTTCTAGAGGCTAAGAAGTCCAAGATCAAAACACCATCAGATGTGATCTAACAGTAATGAGAATAAAAAGTTTAAGAAAAAGAAAAAACTGGCCGGGCGCAGTGGCTCATGCCTGTAATTCCAGCACTTTGGGAGGTCGAGGTGGGTGGATCACGAGGTCAGGAGTTCAAGACCAGCCTGGCCAAGATCATGAAACCCCGTCTCTTCTAAAAATAAAAAAAAATTAGCCGGGCATGGTGGCAGGTGCCTATAATCAGCTCTTCAGGAGGATGAGGCAGAGAATTGCTCTAACCCGGGAGGCGGAGGTTGCAATGAGCTGAGATCACGCCACTGCACTCCAGCCTTGGCGACAGAGCAAGACTCTGTCTAAAAAAACAAACAAACAAACACCAACAGATTCAGTGTCTGGTAAGAGCCCCATTCCTCATGAATGGAGCTTTCTTGCTGCATCTTCCCATGGTGTAAGGGACTAACAAGCTCTATCAGGCATCTTTTATAAAGGCTCTAATCCCATTTGGAAGAGCTCCACTTTCAAGACCTAATCACCTCCCAAAGGCCTCATCTCTTAATATGATCACTTTGAAGGTGAAGATTTAAACATATTAATTTAAGAAGGACAGAAACATTCAGACCATAGCACACTCCATCATTTCCATAATATCCTATCAGTTACTTAGATCACCCTCAAGGATATGATTACCAGAAAGTGAGACTCACTGGAGGCCATCTTCTTTGAGCTGGCTACCACATCATCACAATGTGCAAAGCAATGACATCGGGATTTTGTTTTCTTTTCTTTTCTTTTTTTTTTTTTTTTAGATGGAGTCTCACTCTGTTGCCAGGCTGCAGTACAGTGACATAATCTTGGCTCACTGCAACCTCTGCCTCCCAGGTTCAAGCAGTTCTCCTACCTCAGCCTCCTGAGTAGCTGGAATTGCAGGCACCTGCCACCATGCCTGGCTAATGTTTCGTATTTTAGTAGGGATGGGGTTTCACCATGTTGACCAGCCTGGTCTCAAACTCCTGACCTCGTGATCCACCCGCCTTGGTCTCCCAAAGGCTGGGATTACAGGCGTGAGCCACCACACCCGGCCTCAACGTCTGGGTTTTTCTAAGCAACTTTTATTTCCTCAAAGTCTTCCTTACTTTGTGCAGTGAGCAACTGCCATTGAATAGGACACAATATTGGATCTAATTTTCCAGCTTCCTCATTAAATATATATATATACACACACACACACTATATCTATCTATCTATCTATCTATCTATCTATCTATCTATCTATCCATCCATCCATCCATCCATCCATCCATCCATCCATCTATCTATTTGGCTTCTCTGTTTGTCTGTCTATCGACAGATCAATAGATGAATAGAAGAAGTTACTTCAACAAAATACTAGCGGGTAAAGCTGTTCACTTTCCAGCTCCAAGTTAACTTGCCTTTTGAAGAGTTTAAAAGGCTTAGGAGTCAAATGACCACAGGGAAAGGCTAGATTTCCCATTCTTTTATGAAATGTTAGAGAGTCAATGTCAAAGATACTGTCTCTAAGTTCCAGCCCTTCGCTTCCCAGACATCCCGCCCAAGCCACCTTTGCAGCTTCACATCTCTGTTTTTGTCTTCTCCATCCAGGCCCCAGCCTGTAAATCTATAAAGGTGCCCGGGTCCTGCCAGACTCTACTGCATCTTTTGCTTTCACTCCAGCAGAGTAGCAGCAAGTTGCCTGTGCCAAGGCAATCACTAAAAGGAAAGGATTTAATGCTGTCAAAAAAAAGCTTATGCCAGCTTAGGCTGCAAGAAGAGGAACAGTGTCAAGTATGACGAAAGTGGCCATATTGGTCAGACCTCCATGATAGCCTAGGGGGCATTGCTTAGCAGCACACTTTTAAAGGAATCTAAACAAACCAGCATCTGGAAAGGAGAGAGTAACCAGAGCAATCAGGAAACAGTTGTAGAATCTAGGGACATTTCAATGGAAAAAGAGCAGTCTCCAGGGAGCTTCAGTCGTCAAACAGGCTTATTCTGTGTGCCCAGTGGGCAAGTACAGTCAATGGATGAAAATTCAACCAATGGACAAACACAGGAAGTTCTTTCTTAACATGAGTTGTCAGAAACTGTCCAAAATTCCAAAGAGCTGCCTCAAGGTAGTGGAAGGTTTTTTTGTTTTTGTTTTTGTTTTGTTTTGTTTTTATCAAGAAGGTGCTGAATGAAGTCAGCAAGGATTCTGTGTTAGAGGGTGATAGATATCCAGGACACAAGGTTAAACTAGGTGACCTCTGAGACCACAGTTCTAAGCTGTTGAAACCTCAGTCCCTGCTGAAACTGAAATGGTATTAGCACCCTTTAGCCTACATCAAGAATTCATTCTACCCAGTTTTAGTGATACCAAGACTGATCTCTTTCTCATAGATAATTCTTAACAGAGTAAAGGCTACATGTTGAAACCAATTCCCTTTAAAATGTGGACAGTTGGCCATCTTCATGATGGGTAGTTATGCACTGAACTAATGCTTTTTAATGGAAGGGCCACCCTAAAATTCCTGGATTATGGTATAATGGATTACTAAATCAGTATAGGACTAATAACTGCCTCCTATGTAAACTGGTCTATCCTGACAGTGGTATAGCCCCTCATACAGTGTTCAAAGACAGATTTAGCTCACTGCAGGTCCACAGCAACCTATAAGTTAAACTCATTAGTTACGATCTCCCACTTTGCAAAGGAGGGCACAGAGAAAGAAGAAACTGAGATAACTTAGTTTAGGACAGCACAGCTGGCTGCAGCTGGGCTGAACATTAGTTCACTGTTTCTTCAATTAATCTATGCTGCTTTTTCTCTACTTGGCTCCTTTTTTAAATTAAACAAAACAAAACAAAATAACTGGGCGCAGAGTGGTGTATATGTGTGTGAGAGAGAGACAGAGAGAGATAGAAAGAGAAAGACTAAGTGAAGGAGAAAAGAGACAGGCTGAGCAAGATTCAGATAAAATAAGGCACAAGTAATGGGCTAGTCTGTTATACAGTATACTTGTCATATATTTGAATGCTTTTAACAATGCACATAGTTTTGATGGAAATAGGACCTTGAAGAAATACATATCCACCCCTGGTGATATGTTATGACTAAACAAGTTGGTTTTTTGTTTTGGAGTTTTTTGTTTTTTGTTTTTTTAATGCAAAGGTATATATTTAAAATACCCTGTAGTTTCCTTCCCTCCTTCATTTCATGTCCTTGAGTATGAAAGAGGTTTTCTAGACGCACGGGACATCCAAACTGGAAGTGCCCTTAGATCCCATCAACTTCCATCCCAATGTTTGAGAAGCATGTGAGGTAAGCTCCAGAAGAGCTCCCAGACAGCATCAGCACACAATTATCAGAGGACTTTTCCCTGATGGCAGAAAGCTACTGACATTTCCAGAACAAGCCATCTTTATTTTAGAGAGAAGGGGCTGGGGGTAAGGAGAAATTAGTCATCTTTTCTAGAGGTATGCTTCTAAGTTTAACCAAATTTGCTTTTCTGCTTTTGAAGAACTTGTGGTATTGACAGAACCATAGGATCCCATATGGAAATCCTCAGGATCCTACTAAAATCTCCTTACATGAAACAACCTCTTCACCCCACCCCCTGCCAAGAGAATTACCATTGTCTGTTCACAGAAGGCTTTGGCCAGGACCCCTCAGTCAGATTATCCTTATGTAGGTAGAGAACATCAACTTGGAAACTTAATTGGAATTTGAAGAAATGCTATTAGAATTTTAGGAAGTCATTTGTATCCCATTTCTGAGATGTGACCTGGATAGAATTCTGGTAAGTGGAGAAGCCAGAAGATTCTTCATAATTATATGTGGATTGTGTCCAGTGACCAATCTCATTTAGGATGGAAAACTGCCACAGCCTTCCAAAACAAAGACTTGTGTGCCAGTCTTTCATTTTTGAGAAGTGACACTCACTAGGGCTGTTATTTTCCTATAGGGCTGTTATTTTCCTATTCCTCATGTTGTATAACCCTAAATTCCTTTATTATTTTCTTCTATTTTACACTCACAAGAATGGTAACGTTAATGAATCATTTAAATCTTGCTTTCTATTTAAATTTTCTTTAGATTAAATTAATTTCTTCCCAAGACAATTTTATCAACTGAGATTAAATATTTGTGATTAAAACATCTTCTGCTTTTTATAAATAATTTGGGTGACAGTTGAAGAAACTTTTCCAAATATGCTTTTTAAAAATCCTGCAAAATTTTCCCAAGTTGGATATCATTTCAACTTGCAAATTACCACATGAATAAACAAAGCCAAGCTCAAAGGGAGTAGGAGACAATAAGTCAATAATTTAAAAGGGATGGGGTATTACCAATTACTAATGAAGATGAATAAAGCGATTTAACAATAAGAGAGAAGCAAATATTTGATAAGAAATGCTACCATGGTAATTTGGAGAAGCTTGAGTTCAAAAGAGCAGAATAAAGCTGTATCTCTATTCTTTTTTTCTCTTGGAAAAACACTCCGAAAATATTTGAACAAAGAGAAACTTGTTCCTCCATCGTTAATAAAAAGAAGAGTAGCTACTCTTCTTTTTACATGGTGGCTCACACCTGTAATCCTAGCACTTCGGGAGCCCGAGGTGGGTAGATTGCTTGAGGTCAGGAGTTCGAGACCAGCCTTACCAACTTGGTAAAACCCCTGTCTCTATTAAAAATACAAAAATTAGCCAGGCATGGTGGTGCCCGCCTGTAATCCCAGCTACTCAGGAGGCTGAGGCAGGAGAATCATATGAACTTAGAAGGCGAAGATTGCAGTGAGCCGAGATCGTGCCACTGCACTCCAGCCTAGGTGACAGAGCAAGACTCCATCTAAAAAAAAAAAAAAAAAAAGAAGTTAGATGCTCAGGTTCCCACATATTCAGATATTCAGAAAGTGACCATCTTCCCTCACTCCAAAAGGTAAGAATTTGATTTACTGGAGAATAAGAGAAGCTTTAGATTTGGAACTACTAGACACAGAGGAAGATGGTGGTGCGTTATAGTACAGGAAACTAAGGGAAAATCTGCGTATTGAACAGAGATAACTCCCTCACGCCTACCTCCTTCTTCCTGCTAGCCATGGCTGGGAGTACCCTTCAGAGAGAAAAATGGAATTGCCTCCGAAAGATCAGTAGATACTTACAGTGGGAAGGCTTACAACAAAAGGCTAAGCCATTGGAAAAATGCAAATCAAAACCACAGTGAGGTAGACTTCACACCCACAAGGATGGCTCTAATCAAAAAGGCGTAGGTGCTATTATCATACCAAGTGCTGCAAAGGATGTGGAGAAATCAGAACCCGCATACACTGCCGGTGGGACTGTAAAATGGTGCTTCCACTTTGGAAAACAGTCTGGGAGTTTTTTGAACAATTGAACACATAATTTCCATATGATGTGACAATTCTACTCCTAGGTGTACACCAAAGACAACTGAAAACACATGTCTATACACAAATATTCATAACAACATTATTCATAATAGCCAGAAAGTGGAAACAACACAAACACCCATTAATTGGTAAATGGAAAAATAAAACTGGTACGTCCATGTAACGTGATATTATTCAGCAATATAAAGAAACGAAGCACTGATACACACTATGACATGAATGAACCTTGAAAACATGCTAAGTAAAAGAAGTCAGTTACAAAAGACCACATACTGCAAATTCCATTTGGGTGACATATCCAGAAAAGGCAAATCTGGAGAGAGAAAAAGTGGATTAGTTGTTGCCTAGGGTTGAGGAGCATGGGATGGAAGGGGTTGGAAGGTGAGGGCTAAGGAATGAGGTTTTTTAATTTTAATAAAAATGCTCTAAAATTAACAGTGGTTTTGGATGCACAATTCTGTGACTATACTAAAAGCCATTGAACTGTACAGTTTAAATGGGTGAATTGTATGGTATATCAGTTATATCTCAACATAGCTGCTTAAAAAAAAATGTCAAGCTGGTCATTTCATTGCCCTTCAAGAATGCAGACCAGGCCAGGCACGGCCTGTAATCCCAGCACTTTTGGGAGGCTGAGGTGTGTGGATCATCCGAGGTCAGGAGTTCGAGACCAGCCTGTCCAACATGGTGAAACCCCATCTCTACTAAAAATACAAAAATGAGTTGGGCATCATGGCGGACCCCTGTAGTACCACCTACTCAGAAGGCTGAGGCAGGAGAATTACTTAAACCCAGGAGGCAGAGGTTGCAGTGAGCGGAAATAAGATTACGCCACCCCAGCCTGGGAGACAGAAAAAAAAAACGATCAAAAAAAAAAAAAAAAAAAAAAAAAAAATGCAGACCAATCAATGAGACTCTCAAATATCTCAAATATACACAAAGCTTCCAATCAGCTCAACTTTCAACAGCAGGAGCCAACCAAGGGTCACCAGACATTCCAAGAAGGCTTTCATCATGAAGCTGGACATGGTGGCTCATGCCTGTAATCCCAGCACTTTGGGAGGCCACTTGAGGTCAGGAGTTCAAGACCAACCTGACCAACATGGTGAAACCCCATCTGTACTAAAAATACAAAAATTAGCTGGGTGTGGAGGCACGAGCCACTGCGCCCAGCCTCACTAGGAAGATTTAAATGTAGTTCTGCTTATAGACAATTTTTAAATTACTTCTCAGAACCTCTCCAAATTTAGTATGTATGTGAGTCCTTAAAATTCCTTGAAACAAATAGAAGATCCTCTGAGAGTGAAAAAGTCAAGTTTCTTCCTCCTCCTAATGACAAAACTCCAAGTAAAATCACTATTTAGGCTGGGCACAGTGGCTTACGCCTGTAATCCCAGCACTTTGGGATACTGAGGCAGGTGGATCACCTGAGGTCAGGAGTTCAAGACCAGCCTGGGCAATATGGTGAAATCCTGTCTCTACTAAGAATATAAAAATGAACCAGGCATGGTGGCAGGCACCTGTAATCCCAGCTACTCGGGAGGGTGAGGCATGAGAATTGCTTGAACCCAGGAGGCAGAGGTTGCAGTGAGCTGAGATCATGCCACTGCACTCCAGCCTGGGCGACAAAGCGAGACTGTCTCAAAAAAAAAAAAAAAACCGAGTGGATTTTAACAGGTTGGTAAGTCACTTTGCATGCCACTACATTTTGAAATGTCAAGGGCGATTGGGATGAGAAAGTAATTCAAGAAATTGATATATATGATGAAAGACTGAATACACACCAGACCATATATGACAACAGAACTCTCTGATCCACAACCTCTGCAGCAAGCAACCCAGGAAATCAGACAACAACCACTGCAGCAATTGGTCTAAAATAATCAGAACTTGGTCAATGACTGCCAACTTCACTAATTTTTGCTGTCTTTTAACTCAAGACCAATCAGAGAAAGCCAAATATTCTCCCCAAATCAATCATACAAAATGCCCTGCTTCTAGTTATCTTGCCTCCAGTTTTTCCATACCTGAGGATCTCCTTTTCTTCTTCTAATTATAAAGCTTTCCTACTCCCCTGCCTGCCTTTGAGCCTCTGCCAAATGCAAGTGACGGTGGCTCACTCCCTCGCGATAGCAAGCTCTGTATAAATAGCCTCTGCTCTCCTTCAGGTGGTCATCACTTACTTCCACAGACAAGAAAAAGTCCCTAAAAACAGACAGAAAAACTGTTTAGTCTACTACTTTAATAAAAGCCTTATTCATCAGGTCATTCACTCAACTAATATGTATTTTGCATCTACTGTGAGCCAGGAACTAAAACAAATTATATTTCTCTAGGAAAATTTGTCTGAGAAGGAAATCGCAAAGCTGAAGCCTTGGGACTTAAAGATTCAAATCTTCAGTCTTTGTTTATGGTCTGTAGCAGGCAAACAACTTCCAATTTCTCAAGGTTCCTTGGTTAAACATGAAGAAGTGGATGAAGAGAGCACCTCAGCAATAAATGTTCTTTGTATTCCCTAAAGTCATGGTGGCTTTTAAACACTGCATAATTCTGGGTATTACCATCAGGAAAGCATTGCACTGTTCCTCATTAGAAGGATAATGCCATTATAATAGCTTTACTCTGAGGCTTAAAGCAGTTAAATGAAGCACCAGAAAAGGAAAAGCAAAAGTTTCTTTGGTGAATCATTCTTGTTCTATGGTTTGGTGACTCTAAATTGAGCCAGAAAAGAATGCAGCTAGTGGCTTAATTTGAAGAATTTCCCAAGGAAATGATGCAATACTGTACAATTCTTATTGGTCTCTAACCTCTGGGATCTCTATTCATGAAGCTGTCTATTAACACAGCTTTGCAAGTTAATTGTGAACAAATCAGGAGAGAATAAAAACTCAAACATAAATCTCTGATCTAACCACTTCATTTAGGAAGGGATTTGGAAGATCTCCTTGGACCAGTGTTTTTGATTCTCTTCTTTGCATTGTGACCTTATACTGGAAACTCAGGTGTGACTGCTATTGTTCTGGTCCCAAGTGCCAGGAAGTTCAGATCAGGTTGAGGGCAAGCTCAGGCCAGGCTGACTCTGAGGTCAGGCTATTCACATGTCTTTTTTTAGGCTAGGATTGCTTAAGGAACACAACCAGAGTGCTAGGGGTTAATAGATCTATTCTCCAAAGCCGAAGTATTTGGCATGGTCAGCAAAATTGTACTGTGTGTTGCAACTGGACTCTGAGCACAGAGTCTCACTGAGTGCCTTATGAATTTGGTCATGGAGAGAAGGCTGGTGCAGGAGTGAGCAAGGGAAACTCGTATTCAGAGAAAGTTTTTACTCCAGAAATCACCATTCTTAAGGAGATTGCTTTAAAATTCTTTTTTTTTTTTAATTTATTTTTTATTTTTTGAGATGGAGTCTCACTCCGTCACCCAGGCTGGAGTGCAGTGGGAGCAATCTTGGCTCACTGCAACCTCCGCCTCCTAGGTCCAAGCAATTTTCCTGCCTCAGCCTCTCCACTAACTGGGACTACAGGTGCCCACCACCGCGCCTGGCTAACTTTTCGCCATTTTGGCCAGGCTGGTCTCAGACTCCTGACCTCAGGAGATCCACCCACCTCGGCCTCCCAAAGCCCTGGGATTACGGGCGTGAGCCACCGTGCCTGGCACTTTAAAATCCTTGACTCCAGTCTTCTTTAATGTAAAAGATAGCTTTCTAGGGATGTGATTAGATCAGAGATTTTGTTACAGGAATAACAAACTCTTTTAGCCAGTCCAGAGCAAGTGTTAGCAGCAGCATTACTGCGTTATTCCCTCTGCCCCCAGGAAATCCCTCCTGTCCAATGGGTCCATATAGGATGCTATTGAGGAGAATGCTGATGGATAATGTCCTTGGTAGCTGTAGAGGGAGCCTGGGTCTCCAGAGGCTCTGGAGATTGGTCAATGCACCAAGCTCAGTTATCGATGAAAAGATAGCTTGTCGCACCACTGCACTCCAGCTGGGCAACAAGAGGGAACCTCTCCAAAAAAAAAAAAAAAAAAAAAAAAAAAAGTTTGCTTTCAAGTAGGAAATGTGAAAACCTTAAGAACAAGAAAGGCTCAATTCTTCAATCAGTTTAGTTCAGTTCAAGCAAATTTAATACCATCTATTCACAAATGAACACAAAGATGAATATGGTGCAGCTCTTGCCTTCAAGAAACTTATAGTTCAGTGACGGAGGTCAATAGACACAGATAATTTAAGTCTAACTTGATGGACAATAAGAGAGTAAGCCCTGGACTGAGCCCTGAAGGTATGATAAAGTAGTCAAAGGAAGAAGGGTGGAAATAAGTTTCCAGGCTGGGAAGAGGAGAATGAAAGGCAGCAATGAGGCCTGGGAAACTCAGAGGAAAGCTAGTTGCAGTGAGGGTTCTTCCTGCTATTACAGATTTAGGATTCTCGATTTCTTTGGTTTCTGAAATGAGGAGTCTGTCTCTTCATTTACATGTGATAGTGTCATGACCTTTATCATCAGAAGCCGTATTCAGCATCTCACTGAAGTCCCTGCTGAGGCGTTGACTATGTCTTCCTATACAAGGGTTTAGCCTTCAGCTTTCTCTTCCTTCCCTTTCCTCCCTTAAGTTCTCATATCATTTGACATTTCTCCCTCCCTTTTTGTTGCTTCCTCCTGAGCTTCACCAAAATGACCCCATTTAAAAAATATTTTAAAAATTATATATATTTGCACAATGGAATGTCACATTACTGACAAAGGATGACACAGAGCTACCTTAAACAATGTGGATAAGCATTTGAAACATAATGTGACTTTTTTCTCCTTTATTTTATTTTTTAGGATTATTGAGGTATAATTGACAAATACAAGTTATGTATATTTATAATTCACAATGTAATGTCCTGGTAGCTCTACAAGTTGTGAAATAATTACTTTCAGCTAATTAAAGTATCCATAACCTCACATATTTATCATTTTTTGATGGCAAGAACATTTAAAATCTACTCTTTTAGCAATTTTCAAGTCTACACAATGTTATTATTTTTTTTTTATTTTTGAGACAGAGTCTCACTCTGTCGCCCAGGCTGGAGTGCAGTGGTACAATCTCGGCTCACTGCAACCTCCACTTCCTGGGTTCAAGCAATTCTCCTGCCTCAGCCTCCCGAGTGGCTGGGATTACAGGCGCATGCCACCACACCCGGCTAATTTTTGTATTTTTGGTAGAGACGGGGTTTCACCATGTTGGTAAGGCTGGTCTTGAACTTCTGACCTTGTGATGCACCTGCCTCAGCCTCCTAAAGTGCTGGGATTACAAGTGTGAGCCACCGCACCTGGCCCACAACGTTATTATTAACTAAGTCACTGTGCTGTAAAATACTTGTTCATCCTGTCTAAATGTGACTTTGTATCCTTTGGTCAATGGTATCCCATTTTCCCTACACACACCATATCCTCTGGCAACTGCCATTCTACTCTGCCTATGGTTTGGGGGTCGTATCCAAAAAAGTCATTGCTCAGATCAATATAATAGAGCTTTTCCCCATGTTTTCTTCTAGTAGTTTCACCAGTTTCAGCTCTTCAGTCCAATCCATTCTGGTTTGGTTTTTACATATTGTATGAGACAGGGGTGCAATTTCTTTCTTCGGTATGTCAATATCCACTTTTCCCAACACCATTTATTGAGGAGACTGTGCTTTCCACACTATCTTCTTGGCAACTTTGTCAAAGATCAATTGACTGTGAATACATGAAGTTATTTCCAGGCTCTCTATTCTCTTCCATTGGTCAATATGTCTGTTTTTATGCCAGTACCATGCTGTTTAAATTACTGAAGCTTTACAGTACATTTTGAGATGAGGTAGTGTGATGCCTCTAGCTTTATTCTTTTTGCTTAAAATTATTTCTGTAAAAATATATATGTATTTTTTGAGACAGAGTCTTGCTTTGTTGCCCAGGCTGGAGTGCAGTAGCGTGATCTCAGCTCACTGCAAGCTCTGCCTTCCGGGTTCACACCATTCTCCTGCCTCAGCCTCCCGAGTAGCAGGGACTACAGGTGCCGCTGCCAAGCCTGGCTAATTTTTTGTATTTTTAGTAGAGACAGGGTTTCACCATGTTAGCCAGGATGGTCTCGAGCTCCTGATCTCGTGATCCACCTGTCTCGGCCTCCCAAAGTGCTGGGATTACAGGCGTGAGCCACCGCGCCCAGCCTACACTTTACTGTGCTAGCCAGGATGATCTCTATCTCCTGACCTCATGATCCACCTGCCTCGGCCTCCCAAAGTGCTGGGATTACAGGCATGAGCCATCGTGCCCAGCCTACACTTAAGTCTTTAATCCCTCTTGAGTTGATTTTTGTATATGGTGAAAGGAAAGAGTCCAGTTTCAATCTTCTGCATATGGCTAGCCAGTTACCCTAGCACCATTTATTGAATAGAGAATCTTTTTCCCATTGCTTGTTTTTGTTGACTTTGTCGAAGATCAGACGGTTGTAGGTGTGTAGCTTTATTTCTGGGTTCTAATCACATTTATTGATTTACATGTGTTGAATGAATCTTGCATCCCAGGAGTAAAGCCTACTTGATTGTGGTAGGCTTTTTGTACCATACAAATGAAGTTGCTATTGCTGGTGCTTCTGTTCTGGCACAATCTGGACCTTTCTCTGGCAGAAGCCAGAGCCCCTCCTTCTTGTTCTCTCTTTCTCTGTCTTTGCCTCAGGCTCCAGGGAGTTGGGCTACTTCTGAGGACATCCACTAGGCATGTTCATAGCAGCATTTTTTTTGGCAAGGGCCCCAAACTGTAAACAACCCAAGTGTTCATCAACAGATAAATGGATCAACAAATCGTGGAACATCAATATAATGGAATACTACTCAGCAATAAAAACGAATTAGTTACTGATACACATGACAACATAGGTGAATACAGAAATAATTATGCTAATGAAAGAAGCTAGATCCTGCCCCCACCAAAAAACAAACTCTCATTTATATCAAATTCTAGAAACTGCAAACTAACCGATAGTGACAGAAAGCAGATCAGTGTTGCCTTTGGGATGGGTTGTGGGGGGCAGGCAAAGGCAGGAGGAATAGATTACAAGGGGCCATAAGAAAACTTTTGGGGAGTAAAGAATGTGTTTGTTTTCTTTATTGTGGTAATGGTTTCAGGGCATATACTTTTGCCAAGACTTATAATATACAATTTAAATACATGCAGTTTATTGCATGTCAATTTTATTTCTATAAAGCTGTTTTTAAAAACTATCTCCTGGCACTTTGGGAGGCCAAGGCAGGAGGAAGGATCTCTTGAGCCCAGGAGTTTGAGACCAGCCTGGGCAACATAGTAAGACCTGTCTCTACAAAAAATAAAAAATTAGCTGAGTGCAATGGCACGTTCCTGTAGTCCCAGTTACTCAGGAGGCTGAGGTGGGAGGATCACTTGAACCTGGGAGGTCGAGGCTACAGTGAGCCATGATTGAGTCACTGCACTCCAGCTTGGGCAACAGAGTGAGACTCTGTCTCAAAAATTTAAAAAAGACCGGGCACCGTAGGTCATGCCTGTAATCCCAGCATTTTGAGAAGCTGAGGCAGGCAGATTACCTGAGGTCAGGAGTTTGAGACCAGCCTGGCCAACATGACGAAACCCTGTCTCTAATAAAAAATGCAAAAATTAGGGCCGGGCGCGGTGGCTCAAGCCTGTAATCCCAGCACTTTGGGAGGCCGAGACGGGCGGATCACGAGGTCAGGAGTTCGAGACCATCCTGGCTAACACGGTGAAACCCCGTCTCTACTAAAAAATACAAAAAGCTAGCCGGGCGAGGTGGCTGGTGCCGGTAGTCCCAGCTACTCGGGAGGCTGAGGCAGGAGAATGGTGTAAACCTGGGAGGCAGAGCTTGCAGTGAGCTGAGATCCAGCCACTGCACTTCAGCCTGGGTGACAGAGCGAGACTCCGTTTCAAAAAAAAAAAAAATGCAAAACTTAGCTGGGCGTAGTGGTGTGCACCTGTAATCTCAGCTACTCGGGAGGCTGAGACTGGAGAATCACTTGAACCCAGGAAGCAGAGGTTGCAGTGAGCCGAGATCATGCCACTGCACTGAAGCCTGAGCGACAAAGCAAGACTCCATCTCAAAAAACAAAACAAAACAAAAAAACCTATCTAACAGGTTGTTTCTTTTTTTTTTTTTTTTTTTTTTTTTTTGAGACGGAGTCTTGCTCTGTCGCCCGAGCTGGAGTGCAGTGACCGGATCTCAGCTCACTGCAGGCTCCACCTCCTGGGTTCACGCCATTCTCCTGCCTCAGCCTCTGGAGTAGCTGGGACTACAGGCGCCCGCCACCTCGCCCGGCTAGTTTTTGTATTTTTAGTAGAGACGGGGTTTCACTGTGTTAGCCAGGATGGTCTCGATCTCCTGACCTTGTGATCCGCCCGTCTCGGCCTCCCAAAGTGCTGGGATTACAGGCTTGAGCCACCGCACCCGGCCTCAGGTTGTTTCTTATCAAAATAAACATGCACTTATTATACTGAACAATTACACTCTTGGGCTTTTATCTTAGAGAAATTAACACATTCACATAAAAACCGTACACTGGCATTGATAGCAACTTTATCTGTATTAAGATAAAACTGGAAACAACATAAATGTCCTTCAGTGGGTAAACGGTTGAACAGACTCTGGTACACCCCTACAATGGAATAGTACTCAGCAATGAGAAGGAACGAACTCCTCCTACATGCAACTTGAAAGGATCATAAAGGTATTGTGTGTAGTGATAAAAGGTGATCTCAAAAAGTTATATCCTATATAGTTTCATTTACATAACACCCTCAAATGACAAAACTATAGAGATGGAGAGTAGATTAGTGGTTGTCAGGGAACGGGATGGGTTAGGGAGGTGTGATTCTGAAGAAAAGGGAGTTCCTTTTTGGTGATGGAATAGTTTTGTGTCTTGATCATTGTGATAGTTACAAAATCTATATGCAGGGTTAAATTGCAAGTTGCATAGAACTACACACACACATGCATACACACAAATGAGTTCATGTAAAAATTGGTGAAAACGGAACAGGGTCTGTTGTATGCTTACTGGTGTTATACCAATGTCAGTGTCGGTTTTGATATTGTACTGCAATCATACAGGATGTCACCCTTGGGAAAGTTGGGTTCAAGAGACTATACTCTATTCTTTTCTTTTTTTGAGACAGAGTCTCGCTCTGCCACCTAGGCTGAGGTACAGTGGTGCGATCTCGGCTCACTGCACCCCCGCCTCCCAGATTCAGGTGGTTCTCCTGCCTCAGCCTCCCGAGTAGCTGGGATTAAAGGTATATGCCACCATAGCTGGCTAAGTTTTGTATTTGTATTAGAGAGGGGGTTTCACCATATTGGCAAGGCTGATCTCGAACTCCTGACCTCAAGTAATCCACCCGCCTCGGCCTCCCAAAGTGCTGGGATTACAGGCATTAGCCACCGCGCCTGTAGCGTTTAGACTCTATTTTTGAAAGTTTCTGTGAGCCTGTAATTATTTTAAATCATGTTTTAAGTTAAATTTTTGAAATTAATAAACTTACAGTATGGGAATAAAAAGTTTTGCTGGACACTTTGGGTTGGGCTGGTTAAGTTAACAGCTCCTTAAAGATACACTTTCCTCAAAGCTTCTCCTAAATGCCTTTAATTAATTAAGTAGCCAGTATGAAACAAACAGCAAATGAACTCGTATTCCTCTCTGTGTTAAACAAAGGCAAAACCCCCAAAATGTTGAACAAGTCTATGAATATGTGGTGCTTGATTGGTCCTCTTTCTTCAAGACAGAAGCCACTAGAATATGAGTTTATAGAAGGCAGGGACAGTATCTTTATGATTCTAGCACCTAACATAGGTTTTGGCTCATAGGAAGAGTCCAGCAAAGGCTTTTGGAAGAAAGAAAGATCAGGAGGGAGGGAAAAATAAGGGTGGAGAACAGGAAGGGACCTCTTTAGTGTCTGTGCAGGAAGGGAGTATTCAGTGAATGACACATCAGCGTACAGGACCAGCTCCACATAGTGGAGGCAGTGCGGGCAAGGAAGGAAAGGTCCTACTGTGCGCACTTCTCCATCCTTACAAAATGAGAGTTAGAACTCTTGCGACCGGGCGCGGTGGCTCACGCCTATGATCCCAACACTTGGGGAGGCCGAGGCGGGTGGAGCATGAGGTCAAGAGATCAAGACCATCCTGGTCAACATGGTGAAACCCTGTCTATACTAAAAATGCAAAGCTGGGTGTGGTGGCGCATGCCTGTAATCCCAGCTACTCGGGAGACTGAGGCAGGAGAATTGCTTGAACCCAGGAGGCGGGGGTTGCAGTGAGCCGAGGTCGCGCCACTGCACTCCAGCCTGGACGACAGAGCAAGACTCTGTCTCAAACAAACAAAAAACAACAAAGAAAAGAACTCTCGCTAGACTTCCCTTTCACCACAGCAAGGACTTCTGGCTGAGGCTGCATCTGCTTAAGCAGGAACTAGGCTGGGAATGGAGTCCAGAAAGAGTCACTGATGCAGCCTGTAGTGGAAAGATTTTATTATTTTATTTTATTTTATGAGAGGGAGTTTTGCTCTTGTTGACCAGGCTGGAGTGCAATGGTGCGATCTCGGCTCACTGCAACCTCCGCCTCCCGGGTTCAAGTGATTGTCTTGCCTCAGCCTCCCGAGTAGCTGGGATGACAGGAGCCTGCCACCAAACGCGGCTGATTTATGTATTTTTAGTAGAGACGGGGTTTCACCATGTTGGCCAGGCTGGTCTTGAACTCCTGACCTCAGGTAGTCTCCTGCCTCAGCCGCCCAAAGTACTGAGATTACAGGCGTGAGCCACTGTGCCAGGCCTTGTAGTGGAAAGATTTTAAAGGATGAATATGAGTTGAAATCTTGACTGACAGCCCTGATTCAGCCAAGTGTGAGCAAATACCAAACCCAGTCCAGAAGTTGGATGTGAAACCCAAAGGCAACCTAAAATCAGGAGTCAGAAGGGGCCAGGATTGGCATCAAAGACAAGTGTGGAGCATCTAAACAGCGCAAGAGGCGGTCATCGCTCTGATTTGTTCTGGTGCACTCCTGGGTGGCCACCCTAGAGGCATAGCCAGAGCTGACTACCTCATTGGTTACTCACCACATAAAGGAGTGAGGAGAATATGAAGTGTTTTAAAATAGTTTGGACTTCTCAACCTGTTAGAAAAAAATGAGTATTTATGCATATTCTAAGAGCTTCTTTCCTCAACACTATTTTGAAGATTATGTCATTCAGTTTTGGTAGGTTGCCTGGGTTCAACATGAATAACATTACCAAATTGCTGCTTGTTCTAGTTCATACCTCCTTCTCCCATATGACTCTAAAGGCTTTTAGAAAAAATAGCACATGGCTGGGTGCGGTGGCTCATGCTTGTAATCCCAGCGCTTTGGGAGGCCAAGGTGGGTGGATGACGAGGTCAGGAGTTCGAGACCAGCCTGACCAAAACAGGAAACCCTGTGTCTACTAAAAATACAAAAATAGGCTGGGCGTGGGGGCCAGTTTCTGTAATCCCAGCTACTCAGGAGACTGAGGCAGGAGAATCGCTTGAACCAGGGGAGGCCGAGGTAGTGAGCTGAGATCGCGCCACTGCACTCCAGCCTGGGTGACAGAGCTAGACTCCATCTCCCAAAAAATAAAAAGAAAGAAAAAGAAAAAGAAAGAATAGCACAATCCCATTTTAGGGCCTGTTTTCCACTTCATTATTTGGTTACACTGCCTCTCCTATACTTACGTGTCTTCAAGTTCCATACTTTCTCCAACAATCCTTTCTCAAACAATGCACTACGGCATAGCTACGCAAGTTTACAAGGTTCAACAATAGAAATTAAGCAGAAATATGGGTATCTAGTTTTTCTGAGAGATACACTTGACATAAAACTGTGAGGCCACATTTTCCTTTATAACAGCTCTCAACTTACACTTCTCACCCATCGTCTTAACCTTTCACATTATTTCCTGAAGCCATTTCATCTTCCTGCTAAAATGCCAACCTAAAAATAAGTAATCACACTGAAAAGGATCCAGATGGAAACAGAAAAACACGGACGCACTCATTCAGGACGTGAAACATTTTCTATATTTGTCAGTAGACTTAAGTTCGCTTCTCATCTTCATTTCTGTCTCATCACAGAGGCGTATTAGAAATCTTTTGACCCATTGAAACCAAGTTCATCCTATGTGGCTTTTGATTTCAGGTGATACTAGTGGATTTTATCTTGAAATAAATATGATTAATTTCTATATTTAATTTAGTCAAACCAAGAATTCAGATTATTGTATGTGTTCCTAAGAGGCATATTAGTTGTTCTTGTCAACCAATTAGGAAAAGAAGGATACACTGAGCTCAAGAACTTGGCAGATTCCCTAATTTCTCTTGCTGTCTGAATGTGGAAGGCCTTCTAAGGCAGGTCTTTACCTTCTTGGACACAGACCGTCAGGACATGAGAGTCATAAAACCAGGTGAATGCAGCAAATTATAAGCAAAACCAAAAATACAAAATATCAGACTAATCAGAATCTCTACCAAATTACTATTTTTTAAAATTCTTTTCAAATTATCTTTTTAGAAGAACCACACACACATACACTTATATCAGAGGAAATTTAGTAAGTTCCTTGTTTTCAAGGAAGCTTCTGATGTCAGTCCACATTTGTTTATAATGCCCATATCTTCCTTATCTATAGTCCTGTTCAATGGCAACTGGCACTCAGAATAGGAAAGTTGAGACACCACAAGATATGAGATTACCAAAGAAAAAAATAATGAGTCCTCATTATCAAGGCAATAAATCCTTCCATACCATATTAGAATATTTATCAGAATAAAGAGTTGAAACAAAAAAGGTTTACTGAATAGCTATCTCTTAGCCAAGAGAGGTCTCCCCTAGGCACCATGATGAATATTTATGAACTTGTATTGAAGAATTATACATTTTAGGACCAAGTGAATAATCTAAGTCACTGAGGTCTATAAATTATCCCCCACAATTGAAAAAAAAATTATTCCCTAAATTGTGATCCTTTAGAAGATGGCCTAAAAGACTTAGACCGCTGTCAATAGATTTAATTTCACATGAATTATTATTATTATTTTGAGATGGAGTCTCAATCTATCGTCTAGGCTGGAGTGTAGTGGTGGATCTCGGCTCACTGCACCTCCATCTCCCAGGTTCAAATGATTCTCCTGCCTCAGCCTCCCAAGTAGTTGGGATTACAAGTGCCCACTACCACACCTGGCTAATTTTTGTGTTTTTAGTAGAGATGGGGTTTCACCATGTTGGCCAGGCTGGTCTTGAACTCCTGATCTCAAGTGATCCACCCGCCTCGGCCTCCCAAAGTGCTGGGATTATGGGTGTGAGCCACTGCACCTGGCCTAATTCCACAGGAATTATCAGCTACAATTCGATTATCTTGTGGGCTCCAAAAATGTTTTTAAACTTTAAAGTACAGGTTCAGGCTGGGTAAGGTGGCTGACGCCTGTAATCCTAGCACTCTGGGAAGCTGAGGCAGGCAGATCACCTGAGGTCAGGAGTTCGAGACCATCCTGGCCAACACAGTGAAACCCTGTCTCTACTAAAAATACAAAAATTAGCCAAGCATGGTAGTGCACACCTGTGATCCTAGCTACTTGAGAGACTGAGGCAGGAGAATGGCTTGAACCCAGGAGGCGGAAGTTGCAGTGAGCCAAGATCCACCACTGCACTCCAGCCTGGGTGACAGGCAAGACTGTCTCAACAAACAAACAAACAAAGTACAGGGTACAGGTTCTGCAAAGGCAACCAAATGCTGGTTGTGCACATCCTCCAGAAGATGTTGAGCCACAAATCAAAACCAACAGTGTGCCCCTTTAAGTACTTTGAAGGTGACGAAAGTACAACTACTCTTTTCTCTCTATTCACATGTCCAGAGTCCATGATGTACGTGTTACTCAGACACAGCTGGAACCACAGCTGGATGTGACCTCTCCCTCTTTTGAGCTCTGAGCTGTGCAAGCACTGGCGTGTGACTCCAGCACAGCTGTTCATTCCCTGGTCAGGGTCTGGCCCTTTCTCTCGTGACTTGTCTTGTATTCTACTCTGTAATGTAATGATTTATTTACATATTTATCTTACCTACTAGATTATGAATTTTTGAATGCAAGGACCATACCTGTTTTATCTTCTTTGAAGTAGCACAGATGAAAACTCACTGTAAACTATGAAATACTTTATGGGTCTAACTTTCTATTCTTTGTAAAATTATTTGCATTTATTAGCACCTAACACATTGCAGATGCCCAATAAAGATTTGTCGACTGACTGACTGAACAAATAAACATCTCCAATTATTTCCCTCCTATCACCAGAATTCCACGTGGTATCTAGTAGAGTTTGGCCCAGCAAAGAGAAGGTCAACTCTCTAAAGGACATCTGCTGGAATAGAGTCCAGCAGGCTGACCTGCCGTCCCCAGTTCACCGCCCGTCAAGCACAAATACTGCCACCGCCTCTTCCACTTCGTACTCTGGTATTTGGTTGCACCCTGCGGCATCCTGGCGAGCTGTCCAGGAAAGCTTCCTCAGGGAAATGTGGACGCCTGACCCCACACTAACACGGTATTTCAGGACTAGCTAGTGGAGGGGTTGCCACAAACTATCCCCACTATTTGGATGTCCAAAAAGTAAGCATTAGCACAACTCTCCTCCTTCAGGTAGCAAGGGGAACAAAAACCATAGACACCGAAGTGAGCAGCGAACTGGGAGAGCGGAGCAGGACGCTGGTTTTCACCTCGCCATGCCAAATGCACAGGAACAAACACAATGGAGAAAGGTGTTCCGCTTTCCAAATGGAAACTTTGCAAGGCTTTCTCAACTGTTTTTTTTTTTTTTTTTTTTTTTTAATCAACTGTAATCTGTCTTTGAACAGGGATGTTATCTTTAAAGAAAAAAAAAAAGGCGGCCAGGCACAGTGGCTCACGCCTGTGATCCCAGCATTTTGGGAGGCCGAGGCAGGTGGGCCACCTGAGGTCAGGAGTGTGACACCAGCCTGGCCAACCTGGTGAAACCCCGTCTCTACTAAAAATATAAAAATTACCTGGGCATGGTGGTGGGCACCTGTAATCCCAGCTACTCGAGAGGCTGAGGCAGGAGAATTACTTGAACCCAGGAGACAGAGGTTGCAGTGAGCCAAGATCGTGCCATTGCACTCCAGCCTGGGTGACAGGGCGAGACTCTAGCTCAGAACAAAAGAAAACAAAACAAAACAAAAAAGCACAACCTAGTTTCAGTAACACATGTGGAAAAACTCTAAATAAATCACTTTCTCATTATGAAACACTTCTCCTGTTTTAAAAACCAAATTCAGGAATTTGACTTTAAGAAAGAAAAAAATGAAATTTCATAATGGCCATTTTCTGTAGCGAATTAATATCTAGAGGCTCAGTGGCCACCTGCTCGTAGCCAGACCTGAGTTCTTACCCAGTCACAGGTGAAGTCAGAAGCACTTGGATTTATGACATATTTGCAATGCTCCGTTTAGAACATTTACCAACTGCTGTATTTTTTTTTCCACAGAGTCTCACTATTTCATTATAAAGACTAGAAGAACAGGCCCTTGTTCTCAGGCGAGAAAACACAGAAGCTTCATTTGTTTATTATTTTTAACTACTACACATTTTCTGTGCTTTATAGCTTCTTCAGCGATTGTTTAACTGTGAATATATCGGCATGTGATTTGGGGTCAGCTGTTTGTTCCCTGGGTGGTACAGCCAATCCATAATCTTGATAGGGAGAAATCTCATTAAAGTCCAAGTTGCAAATTCTAGGCTGCCAATGAATACTCTCTCTCCAGATCTTCCATGTCTATCCTGAAAAAAATTCTCAAACTGTTCACATTTCCCTGAATATTACTTAGAATATATTTTAAAGGCATTATTCTCTTCTTCATTGCTTCATTTGCTATTACTTTTCCTCATTGCTCTTCTGCATTACTGTTCTTCATTGCTTTGAAAAAGGCAGACAGGCAAACAAAAGAAAATGGTCTCTAATTCTACCACCCAAAGATAATCACAATTAACATTTTGGTGCAGTCTTCCAGGCTGTTTGAGAGAGGTTTTTTGTTTGTTTGTTTGTTTTTGCTTTATTGGGGTTTTTTTGGTAATAAGCACCAAAACAAACTGAAAGTAAGTTTTGCCAGAATTTTAAAGTGATGTTGTCTTCTAAAAAAATTTTTTGTTACGCTAAAACCACATAAAACAAGATTTTCTTTCATTTCATGTTTTCAGTTTGCTGCCAGTCTACATACAGCTAAAGTGGGCCATCAGTCTATCGGAAAACAGGCAATTTTTTTTTGCTTTTTTTTTGAGATGGAGCTTTGCTCTTGTTGCCCCGGCTGGAGTGCAGTGGTGCCATCTCCGCTCATTGCGACCTCTGCCTCCTGGGTTCAAGCGATTCTCCTGCCTCAGCCTCCCAAGTAGTTGGGATTACAGGTGCCTGCCACCACACCTGGCTAATTTTGTATTTTTAGTAGAGAGGGGGTTTCTCCATGTTGGTCAGGCTGGTCTTGACTCCTGACCTCAGGTGATCCTCCCGCCCTGGCCTTACAAAGAAAATGGGCATTTTCAAGAAAAATATGTGAACTTCTGCCTTTTCAAAGTCCATTACAAGAATGCTTTGACTGATTCCATTTGTCTCATTTCTGCACCTCACAGATCATCCTCCACCCAACTCCAGCTCTTCTTTTTTTTTTTTTAATTTAAATTTTAATTTTTTTGAGACGGAATCTTGCTCCGTTGCCAGGCTGGAGTGCAATGGCATGATCTCGGCTCACTGCAACCTCCGCCTCCTGGGTTCAAGTGATTCTCCTGCCTCAGCCCCCACCCCAAGTAGCTGGGATTACAGGCATGCACCCCCCACGCCCAGCTAATTTTTGTATTTTTAGTAGAGATGGGGTTTCGCAATGTTGGCTGGGATGGTCTCGATCTCCTAACCTCATGATCCGCCCATCTCGGCCTCCCAAAGTGCTGGGATTACAGGTGTGAGCCAACCGCACCTGGCCCTCCAGCTCTTCTTAAACCCTTACTCCAGGATCCCTTGTCTGCTGTTTTTCCTTACAATTTTGCTTCTGAGGGAAGAGAATAGGATCAAAGGGATGAGACTGTAAGCAAATACAACAAAATATTACTAGTGGTCAACGCTGGTCAGTTGAAACACAGGTGTTGGTTGTATTAGTTTCTGCGTTCTTGCAGATGTTTTAAAAGTTCTAAATATTAACAAAACAAAGCTAAACAAAAGATACCATCTGTGTGTTCCAGGAGCGCAGGGTCTGGTCACGTGTAATCAATTACAGTAAATTCAAGACTTGCAAACAGATCCTTCCTCTAGAGAGCTTTCTAACAGAGGTTAGTACAAGGTGCTAGACTCTAGCAGCTACAGGAACACCAAGCATGGAGTATACTCCCCCTCCACGTTTCCTTGGAGAATGTAGAGAGGCTTCTGCGAAGAGGTAAAGCCTGACTTGAGGCTTGGAGGATGAGTAGTTTTCCATGGTTTCCAGTGTAGGTAGGAGTGTGCTGCAGAAAGCCCTGATACATGTAAAATCAGACTCGGAGACCAAATCATATGATTGAGGAAGAGAGGCTATTTTTAGTATGGCTGGGGTTGTTCTGTGTCAGCAGATAAACTTGGAGAAGTGGCATTTACCAAGTGGTGAAGAGTCCTGCGGGTCAAGCTACCCAATGGTTGATGAGAAACCAATGAAATAAGGGAACGCTATAATATGACTTTTGTATTAGCAACATCCTTCAGGGCATGTTGCGGCATATAGACTATAGAGGAGGAATGGAGGCAGAGAGACCTTAGGAGGCTGCCACCACGGTCTAGCTGAGAGATGATGATGGTCTGTAAGAGGGCAGTGACACAGAGCAAACGGGGACGGATGAAAAATCTTTAGAAGTTAGAATCTAACCTGCAAGGAGACAAATTAGATGTGGGGGCTGTGGGAAGGAAGAGGACACAATCAAGAGCCACTGCAGGGTTTCTGACTTGGGTAGTGGGTTGGACGGTGGGGTAAATTCACTGGGATTGCGAAGAGAAGAAATGGAGAGGAAACAGATGAGTACAATCTGCAACATGCGGCCGGGCGCGGTGGGTCACGCCTGTAATCCCAGAACTTTGCGAGACTGAGGTGGGTGGATCACGAGGTCAGGAGTTTGAGACCAGCCTGACCAACATGGTGAAACCCCGTCTCTACTAAAAATACAAGCAAATTAGCTGGGCGTGGTGGCGCATGCCTGTAGTCCCTGCTACTCAGGAGGCTGGGGCAGGAGAATTGTTTGAACCCAGGAGGCAGAAGTTGCAGTGAGCCGAGATCATGCCATTGCACTCAAAAAAAAAATTTGCAAGATGCTGATCTTGGGAAACCTGTGATACATCTTGCTTGCAGTTGCCCAAGAGACCATGAGGCACAGAGATTGGAGTGAGTGCAAGAATGTATATTCTCTCTGAGCTAGAGGAAGACTCATCAAGCGGATGCCACCTTGGCTGAGGTCATTGAAGATGAGGTGTTGAAGATGTCCTGGAAGACTGAGGGAGGGAGAAGAACAGAGGCTGGAGCTCTGATGGAAATCAACATTTAAGGATCACGGAGGGGAAGGGGAGGCTGTGAAAGAGACTGAGTGGGTGGTCCAAGGGGAGGGAGGATGATCAGGAGAGAGCCACGTCAATGCTACATCTGCTAAAGAAGATCGTTTTAAGAAGGAAAGAACAGTCACTGGGTTAGAGGGAGCGGAGAAGTCTAGTAAGACACAGCGTTGCTAGATAAAATACAGCATGTCCAGTTACATTTGCACTCAGATAGAAATGAATACTTTAAAAAATACTGTCTAATGAACACATTTTTTGTTTTAATGTTGTGGGTACACAGTAGGTGTATATCTTTATGGGGTACATGAGATGTTTTGACGCAGGCCTGCGATGTGAAATGGTCACATCATGGAGAATGGGGTATCCATTCCCACAAGCATTTATCCTTTGTGTTACAAACAACCCAGCTACACTTTTATAGTCATTTAAAAATGTACAATAGAGCTATTATGACTATGGTCAGCCTGTTGTGCTATCAAATAGTAGGTCTTACTCATTCTTTCTGTTTTTTGTACCCATTAACCATCCCCACCTTCTTCCAAATGAATGCTTTTTAAGTATAAGTGTGTATATTACTTTGACTTGCTGAGAATAGGAACCCCAGTAAGAAAAAGACTAAAATCTGCAGGTAGATATGGTGGTTAAAGCTACATCAGAGGACTGCAGGGAGCAGATGCAGGACGGGACTGGGAGGTGATGCATGTCAATCTTCCTGGAAACCAGGTTTGAAGCAATAGGGTAGGGGACAGGCTTAAGACAGGGAGAATTCTCTTTCTTTCTGTCTGTCTGTCTTTCTTTTTTTTTTTATACTTTATATAAAAAAATTATACTTTAAGTTCTGGGATACACGTGGAGAACATGCAGATTTGCTACATAGGTATACATGTGCCATGGTGGTTTTCTGCACTCATCAACCTATCATCTACATTAGGTATTTCTCCTAATGCTATCCCTCCTCTTGCCCTCCACACCCCGACAGGCCCCAGTGTGTGATGTTCTCCTCTAACACAGGGAGAATTTTCTTAAGGGGAGCAGACACTTCATATTGTCATTTTCTCCCCTCCCCGCCCACCACCGGCAGCCAGAAACCATGTGAGGTTTAAGACCATGTTTTACTTATTTTTATAATCAAAGCTCTGACCTGGCCAGGTTCTTCCTTTTATGCATCAGGAACTCAATATGTGTTTTGCTAAATTAAATCCTTAGGCTGGATTTCTCCAAGTCAATTGTAAATAACTGAGGTAATCAAGGAGGTGCATTATTTTTGTGTCTACTTGAAATGTATGACCCAGCGTATTTTGGACACATCTAATTCACATTGATGAGAATGATCTGTGGAATCGCGTCTGCTCTCTATGTCTGCTTACCGGTGAAGGCTGAGTCTTTAATCCTAGATGCCAGCGTCCTTTCTTCCACCTGCCAGTGTATAGTAGAAGCAGAAGCAGCAGCAGCAGCTAGGAATCTCTTAATTGCCTTGTGCTTGTCAAGATTATGCAGCTTTCCAGGTGAGTAAAACAGATCCCAAATGTCTGGCTGAGGGGGGAAAAGAAAACCACCCTTGCCCTAAACCAGCAGAGTAAGTTGTTCACGAGGGTTTTTGAGGCCTGTGGGAAACTTCGGCATCCTTCAGCCTGATCTGACATTTGCTGCTCCACTTGGCTTACAAACTGCCTTTCTTCCTTTACACAGCTAAGTGAAATCTACTCACCCCAACGGAGGAATAAACCAACCGCAAAACAAACCTATTAAGAGGCTGCTCAAGCCTGTCTTAAGTGATCCAAAGCAGGGAAGCAAATGCACGTGTGCTTTGAAAGAAAGATCTTCTGCATTCCTGCTCCGAAAACATTCTCAAGTCAGCATTGGAGATACCTGTGGACTCTGCTTGCAGGGAGGGAGGAAGTAGGAGCTGGTGCTGAAGTGAGGGGGTCAAGGACTCCTGCTCAGGCTGTTAGAGAACGCAGAGCCCAGCATTCTACACTTTGACTTGCTAAGTATGGAAACCCTAGTAAGATGAAGACTAGGGTCTTTCTTTGTTCTTCCACCGTTAGACCCTGACCCTGAAGCAGACCCTGGAGAAGATTAGAAGGGGACTCAGCTGGGGGGGTGACCCCATGGCAGGGACCCAGTAGACCCTGGAGCCAGCAGGTCTGTGGGTGAAAGAGGAAGGAGAACAATGGTTAATTGGAAAAGCTTGGATTTTGAGGTTGGTTTAGACTTGGGTTCAAATCTCAGATCCACCTACTCTAGTTCTGCAGCATTGGGGTGTCAAAAATGGTACTTAAGAGCAAAGCTTTAGCGTTGGATGCATTTCGGTTTAATGCCTGCTGCTACAAGTGGACTCAGAGTAGTATTTTTCAAGATACCTTTTTTTTTTCGGAGACAGGGTCTCACTCTTTCGCCCAGGCTGGGTTGCAGTAGTGCGATGTCGGCTCACTGTAACCTCCACCTCCCGGAGTCAAGCAATTCTCCTGCCTCAGCCTCCCAAGTAGCTCGGATTACAGGTGCCCACCACCACGCCTAGCTAATTTTTGCATTTTTTAGTAGAGATGAGGTTTCACCCTTTAGCCAGGCTGGTCTCGAACTCCTGACCTCAGATGATCCACCAGCCTCGGCCTCCCAAGTGCTGGGATTACAGGCGTGAGCCACCACGCCCAGCCCCCGAGACACCTTCCTGATGTATTTTCCTCGCATCCATTTTGCCATGATGCCTCTGGGAAAGGGAAAATGACGAATGGCATCTCGGGAAAGAGGAGAATGTGGTATAGGGAACACATCTGCACATCGCAGAAGGGACAGGAACCCTTTCAACATCAAGGTGGCGTGGAGAAGGGGTTTGTGGGGAGTGGGAGGCAAGAGGGAAGGGAAGGAGGCAGGGCGAGTGGCCAGATACTTGTGGCCTGGCTCACTGGCCAGGCCGAACCACAAGGGAGAAGAAGAGGAGTTCAGCGGGTGGGGAGGGGGGAGTTGCCAAGAGTAGTTTGTATCCCCCTCCTGCTAAAGAAATCCTGGGAGGAGACTGCCCTGCAATGACCCGGGGTGGAGAGAGCTGGCCTGAGGCGGGACTACGCCTTACCTCTGTGCTCCCCAGCCTGATCTGGAAGCCTCTGAGGGCCCAGTGGGGAAAGCAGGTCACTGAGAGGTCAGCTGAGGGCAGCAGGCCTGCCACAGGCCTCTCTGGTAGGGGGAAGTGACCCACAGCAGACGCTGTGAAGATTGCCGGCACCACAAGGCCCAGGTGGAGGCCCAGGTCGGCTGTCCTAGGAAAAGCTGGGGTGCCACAGAACCAACAGCAAAAAGCAGGGGAGAGGCGGTGAACACCAGGCCCTAGATGAGCCCAGGGCCAAGAGAGCAGACATGACCTCTGGCATGGACTTTAGCTACAGGTGTGAACGGGGCCACTGGGAGCAGGCACGCGAGGGACTTCCCCTCCTAAGGTGGCGAGAACCCAGGGGACAGGACAAGGACTAGCCTTCCTGCGGGGAGGAGGGAAGGAGGGAAAGCTCAGAGAAGCACAAACAGGCCTGGAAGGAAGTTTGAGCCTTGAATTATTGGAACGCAGCACTGTTCAAAAGAAATAGACAATGGAAAAAACAAAACTCAAAATTCTTTTACCTCCCTTTCCCTGCAAAAACCATCAGATCTTCGACTTGACAAGGTTTTGTTTGTTTGTTTCCTGCTCTTCCGTGAGATTTGGGATTCTAGGGGACAAAATGATCAGTTAAAGAAAACGAAGTGCCCACCAATTACCCACATCTGATGTGCTGGGTATAAACCGACAGCCCTCACTCCATGAACTTTGTAAACTTCCGTTACCTACTTAATTTCTTCGAGCCTCAGCTTCTTCATCTACAAAATGAGAGTAAGACTGCTTCATACGGTTGTTGTGAGCATTAAACGAAACGACACGCGCACAGCTCTCTGGGAACGGTGCCCAACACGTAGCTGTGCCCATTAATGGTTGCATAACCTCATTACTTAGCTTCTACGAGCTTCATTTTCTTCCTCTGTAACTACGAACTGTGATATCCATCTCACACAATAGGTACGCAGACAGTGTCACTTCTCTTTCCCTTCTACTCCCTGTCTGAAGGGTACAGTTTCTCTTTCTCAGCATCTCCAAATATATTAATCTCCATTTGTTTATTCAGTCAATAGTATTTGCTGGGTTTCTTCTCTGTCCAGGGTTTCCTCCCGAGGGTTTCCAGGATGATGCATCGGCAATGTTGATCCTTCTCAAACAGCTTCCTAGTCAGCTGGTGGAGGGACAGGGGCCAATATTCTTACTTCTTTATTATAGCAGGGAAAAATGACGAGAGGCACAGCAAAACCTCTGTGTTCACTTAGAAGAGGCAGCATTTATTTCCAGTTAGAATTCAGGGAGTGCTTCCCACGTAACATGGCATTTGAACAGGGCCTTGCTGCCAGTATTGAGGGTCATGGGGAGACAGAAATAGATGAACTGGGCCTTGAAAAATGAGAAATACCTGGGCATGTGGAGATTGGGGAGGGCAGTCTAGGCAAAGAATTGGGAACACAATGGCAAAATGTAGGGTGTGATTTGAGAATGGGTGGGTGGTTCTCTGACCTATGACTAGATCAGACAAGATAAGGGGTTGGGGGATAATAACAGTCTGAAGAGTTAGGTACAGGCCTGATATGATGGGTCCATGATGCTACCAAACAAACAGTCATCAACTTGTCATGTTTCTAATATTATTTTGTGAAAGGAAGGAGAAGGGAGGAGGAGCTAGAATTTATTGAGCCCCAGATACATGCAAGCCCGTGCACTGAGACTACTGCTCTTTAGATAGTGTGTCTACACCTCATGATCATGCTGAGAGGTAGATGTTTAGAGAGGGGGAAACTGAGGTTCAGAGAGGTTAAGTAACTTACTCAAGCTCACACAGCTAGAAAGTAATCCATTGAGAATCAAATCTGGGTTTGCCTGATCCAAAGCCAGTGCTTTGAGACAGGGCCTTCATACTCACCTATTTCACCCGTTGCCTCATGGAAACACCCCTCTTTCCAGCTCCTGTGTTTAAGGAAGTTATGTGTCATGTTCTGTCACCAATAAATCAGCAGGGGGGTGGCCTTGACACAATCTGAGGAATTGAGACTCAGTGGGGTGTTCTTTTTGGTTCTAGAATTCAAGATCATGGAAAACTGCCAGAAGGAAATGGGTCTTCTCCTCTCCCAAATGGTCCCATAACTAGTCTGGCCGGCTTGAGCCATCCAAGAGGAGAATGTGGTCAGGGACTGTGACTCAGCTTAAGAAGGTGATGGGAGCTTACATGCAGAAAACCCCAAGACACGTTCTTCTGCTGTGCATCTATGCTCCATGAAGCCCCAGCGGATTCTATTTTGAGGTGCCTCTTAAGTCAGGATACAGGATGGACTAATGTTTATTATTTGTGATAGGGTGCCTAAGGGAAAAGAAATACTCCTTCAGAAATACCTGTCTCCTTAGCTGGAAGTGACAAACTGAGACCCGAGACATTCTGGTTTTTGCACCACAAAGCCTTTCTCCGGGAATGAGAGACCAGATCTGAGCACATGAGCTTTGGAGAAGTGATGGATCTGTCCCGAAACTGAGGCTCAAAGAGACATGTGGTCTGTATCCAAGCTCATCAGATGGAAACAGGCAGAGTCAACATGGGAACCCAAGTATTATGGCTCCTGGTTTTCTTACTGAGCTGCACAAAGTGAGCAGAACACACTTACCTACTGGGAGCACTAAAAACTGTTTACTCTCTTAATGGACTGCAATTGTTTTTACTAGAAACATCGATTTTTTTTTTTTTTAGAAGGAGTCTCGCCCTGTCGCCCAGGCTGGAGTGAAATGGCACAATCTTGGTTCACTGCAACCGCTGCCTCCTGGGTTCGAACGATTCTCCTGCCTCAGCCTCCCCAGTAGCTGGGATTATAGGCACCCACCACCACGCCCGGCTAATTTTTGTATTTTTAGTAGAGACGGGTTTCACCATATTGGTCAGGCTGGTCTCAAACTCCTGACCTTGTGATCTGCCCGCCTCAGCCTCCCAAAGTGCTGGGATTATGAGCATGAGCCACCGCGCCCGGCAGAAACAATAGTAATATCATCTAGTGCAACTACCTCATTTATACACGACAACACTTAGGCTCAGAATAGGAAACTGACTTGCTTAAGGTCACAATAATTTTAGCAGTAGAGGCTGGTCTAGGTCACAGATCAACTGCCCGTGGTCAGCACTGACAGCTCTTTCCACGAATGTTTAATATTAAGTTTCACTGACTGTGACATATATCTGTATCTCTCTCCACCTACATCTATATCTATATCTACACACATGTTCCACTGACTATGACCACCGCTACCATCGCCCACGCCCACACACTCATGTGGGAACCAAGAGGTAATCAGTCACTTCCTTACCTTTATTTTTCTATTTTTTGTTTTCCATTTCTGAGAGAGTCTCATTCTGTCACCCAGGCTGGAGTACAGTGGCGCAATCTTGACTCACCACTGCCTCTGCCTCCCGGGTTCAAGTGATTCTCCTGCCTCAGCCTCCCGAGTAGCTGGGATTACAGTGGCACGCCCCCACACGTGGCTAATTTTTGTATTTTTAGTAGAGATGGGGTTTCGCCATGTTGACCAGGCTGTTCTCGAACTCCTGACGTCAGGTGATCCATCTGCCTCAGCCTCCCAAAGTGCTGGGATCACAGGCATGAACCACCATGCCAGCCCACTTCCTTACCTTTAGACCGGCATATCTTTCCAGTTTTATGAAGGGGATAAAAATGTCTCTTAATTTTAAAGCATTTAAAAGCAACCAGTGAAAGAAAATCCCCAGATATTTGCTGCTTTTTTCTTTCTCTTTTTCACATCAGGCAGGTAACGTGCCGATGACAATGTCTGCAAAGGTTTGAGGGAGGCACCTCTCAAACCTAACCATCACACTTACAAACTACAAAAGACTCTTTCTTGGTACTTTTCTTGTTTGAAAGTACCTACATTTTGGGGCTCAAGACTCAGAAAGTCAGAGCGGAGAGGTGGGTCCCATGCTCCATTCTACTTTCCCCGAATAACCCCCAATGCTAAGCAGAGTTCCTGCCCTCTCTGGGATAGGAATCGCCTCTGTGGCCAAAACTGGGCCTCCATTTTTATCACCGCAGGAATATACATGGCCCCTTGGCTGCCTCCTGCCTGGGCAGCAGCAAAGCCTCCCCAGACTGCTCTGCCCTGTGGAAGAAAAGGCCTGGGTCCTACTCTTTTCCCAGTCTCCTTTTCTGGGAGGTGGCCGTGACGTGCTCCCATTACCCTGGGCAGAGGCTGTTTCCCATCTCTTCCTGAATGAGTTATACTTCATGGAGCCTGAGAGGAGGAGCCCTGGACTCTGCTTGCCTGGGATTACTGCCCTTCTACCCACTGTTCTCCCAGGAGCTCCCTTCTCTGGATCTAACATGACTTTCTCTTCTGAGCCAGGCCCAGCAGGAAGGATGCGTTTGTGCTCCGCCCTGCATTCCTGCAGTGTCCCTCGGGTGCTGTGGCTGGAAATGATTTGTGTAAGGCACTCAGCCAGTCTCCCTTTTAATCACTCCCATATTCACAGACAGAGGGAATCCCAGCCCCTCACCCAGGAGAGGGAAGGAACCTCCCTCATTTTGACAGGGTCTCCCTCCGTGGTGGGGTAAGCAGTGATTCTGGTCTCCAGGAAAGATGCTGCCAAGAGCCTCTTTCTCTGAGGCCTGATTATAAAATCGATATCTTCAGGAACCCCTCCTCCGTCTCTGGAGCCTCTGCAGGCAGACACTGCCCAGATAATGTTCAAACCTGCGTTCAGCTGGCAGGGTTTCCTGAACACCACTCTGGCTGGGGAGGACAGGATCAGCTGGGCCTGGAGGAATGGGCAGGGTTTGCTTAGGACATTCTGGGGAGGCAGATGGTGTAAGCTGGGGTTGGGTTGAGGAAGGGAAAGAGTTGGGGCAGCTTGAGGGAAACAGGGGTGTTTGTTGGGGAAGATGAGTGATGACCAGTCAGAGTCCCAACAGCAAACAGAGGACACAATTAAAATGGGATAGTTCCAGGATAGTTTATTTGCAAAGGTGTGATCATAGGGAAACCACAAAGAATAGTGTAGTTAACTGGTCTCAGTAAGAGCCAAGGTGTTATCACCTCTAGGCCCAAAGAGACAAGGACCAGAACAGAGAGTCCTGCAGAGCAACTTGACTTAGAAGGAGCAGAAGACTTCAGTCCAAGGGCACAGCAAGCTGGAGGCAGCCTTGCAGGGAGAGACCCAGGCACAGCTGGATTTGTAGTGACGCTGGCGAAGTTTAAGCTTCAGGATCCCACGCTTGCACAGGTGACTTCCAAAGCCAGGAGGAGTTCTAGCAATGTATTCATATGTCACACATTTTGTAAATTTTGCAAAATAAGATAGTTTCAATCCCAGGTTCCCTCCACTATACATGTCACGTGGTTGGGTGACTTTGGAGTCGTTGTGGGCATTTTTAGGGTCTGGTTAAGGGGGAGATGGGTTTTGGTTTGGTTGGGTATATGTAAGTTGCTCACAGTCACTTCTTTTTTTTTCTTTAGGATAGGATGGAGTCTCACTCTGTCACCCAGGCTGGAGTGCAGTGGCGCAATCTCAGCTCACTGCAATCTCCGCCTCCCGGGTTCAAGTGATTCTCTTGCCTCAGCCTCCCGAGTAGCTGGGATTACAGGCACCTGCCACCATAGCCAGCTAATTCTTGTACTTTTAGTAGAGACAAGGTTTTACCATGTTGTCCAGGCTGGTCTCGAACTCCTGACCTCAAGCGACCCACCCACCTCGGCCTCCCAAAGTGCTGGGATTATAGGCGTGAGCCACTGCACCTGCCCAGAGTCACATCTGAATATACTTAATTCATCACTAGCTGTCCTGATGTCAGAATGGCTTTTAGGAATACTCTCACCTCCAACTCACCTAGTGTCATGACTTGAAGGTAATGATAGGTCATATTGCAAGGCGTATGTGGTTAGTGGAAGAGAACAGAGGTTTGTAAGGTACGGAACCAGAAGATAGCCTATGGAAAATTCTTCCCATCATCAGACATACAATTTCAAGTGGAGAATTCAGTTCTCATGGTCAGAAATATCAGGGAGTACATGCAACTCTAAATACACCATACTATTTTCTTTTAAAATGGAGTCTCACCCTTCAGAAATTCTTAAACTTCATGTTTGTAGCCTATAAGCATAATACCATTTCAGAGCATACCAAAAGTAGTAATTTTTTAAGAAAAAGAAAGGAAATGCAGGTAAAAATAAAGGCCCTTGGACCAGTTGGTAATCCTGTTGTTAAAGGGAAATAAAGCATATTCACTCAGTGGGAAAAGCTTTACATTTCTTGCTACTTTGATAAAAAATGCTGACATCTTTGAAGCTGTCTTAGATTGGGTTCCCTGGAGGCTGACCATGAAATGAAAAGTTGTGGGCCCGAGGCTGACTGTGGCATGCTCTCAGGAGACAGACGTGTGAGGAAATGAGGATGGCAGCATTGGGAGAAGCTCGTCAGAAATGTGGCCTCAGCCAATCTGATATCCCCAGCAGCTGAAGGACGTCTGTGTTGGCCTGAAGAAGGAATCTGTGCAGTGGCCACAGCTCCCTCCGCAGATGATAACGTGTCTCATGATACATCACTATGATGGGGACACCAAAGACAAACGGACATAAGTGTCATCAGCCCAAAGAGTAATTAAGATTACTTCCTGCACAAGGAAATTTGAAATGTCCTAAATCTTAGTTATATACGGAAGAAAATGATAATGTTCCATCATTTGATGTTCTATCATTTGACAATAATCTCAAAATTCCACATGATGTTATAATGAGTGGTGAAACTGAAACAGTTCTAGATGATCAATGATAAACAATACAATTTCAGGCCTGGTGTGGTGGCTCAGTCTTGTAATCCCAGCACTTTGGGAGGCTGAGGCAGGTGGATCACTTGAGGTCAGGAGTTCAAGACCAGCCTGGCCAACACGGCGAAACCCCGTCTCTACTAAAAATACAAAAATTAGCCGGGTGTGGTGGTGCGCATCTGTAATCCCAGCTACTCAGGAGGCTGAGGCAGGAGAATCACTTGAACCTGGGAAATGGAGGTTGCAGTGAGCTGAAATCATACCACTGCACTCCAGCCTGGGTGACAGAGCAAGACTCCATCTCAAAAAATAAAATAAAATGAAATAAAAAAGTAAAATAAAATTTCAACCAAGCCTACTGAAGACTGGGTTATATTTCCATTCTTTCTGTGGGAAATTATGTTTCCCACATATACTGCATATACTGAGAGGTAAAGTATATGCAGCAGAAAGATATGGGAAAAAGGTATGGTAGAATTTTCTAGGCAATTAAGAAAAAATATTGTAATTTTTCTACATTTTATGATATCTGTGTTGTTTATAAGCTTTTTAAAAAGTGTAATTTGTCACCATTTCTTTTCTCATTCTCAACAGAGATCTGCGTTCGTATCTAACATTTTGTTCATAATTGTGGGCTGGTAATATTGCAGGCTTTGGCCATAAAACCAGGATCCACACTGAGATCCCACGACCTCACCGTCCTCCCTTCCCCAGGCGTACTAGAGCTTCCCTTTGGCTGAGCCCAACAGAAGCCAGGGAGCCGCTCTAGGTCAGCCTCAGGTGGAGAGCAGGATGACAGAGGGTGGAGAGTGGATCAGGAGGCACACATTGCAGCTAGCAGGCACAGCTCAGCAGTATGGAGCCAAATCATGGGGTCCTTGAAGGCTAGACTCAGCTTATTATTCATGGAAAAATGACATCTGAGTGACATAAAGACAAAATCTATATTGAACGAGCCTTTAATCCAGGGTTGTAGAAGATGCCAGCCACTCACCGCGGGTGAACTTTGGTTCACACGCAGGCTGGAGGATGTGTCTGTTCCTTCTCTCCTCCTCTGTGGCCTGGAAAATTTGCGTCCCAAAGGAAATTATTGGGAAGAAGCCAGCGAACGACAACATGAAGGCGAAGGGGCAGAGCACCACCACCGTGGACATGACCACCCTAAGCCAATCAGAGGCTGCCACGAGTCCGTTGATGCTGTTAGTAGCCCTGATATCCTGAGTGTCCAGGTACATCCACCCACCTCCACGCTGTAGCTGAGGCCCTGTTTTCTTTTTTCTGCCTCACCCAGTCAACTCCCAGAGGCAGCTCTGTGTGGCCAGTGCCAGCTGCACAAACGGAATCAGAGGGCCCTCCCGCCCTTGGAAGACAGGGGCCCAAGTTTGGGGTGGAGGTGCCAGAACCGAATCCTCTGTTGACTCTTCTGTGACTGTCCTGGGGAAATGAAATCCTGGCCTCTTTCCCCAGCTCTTTTCCTGTCCTGTTGGATCCTGAGAGATTCCAGAGTGACCTTCTTTCCTCTTCTCATCCCATCAACCCCCTCTTTGACTGATCTCTACCACACTCTTTCCTCCACCACAAGCAAGGACTCCTGGATCTGCCATTATCTCCAGCCAGCTGGCCTTCCTCGGATCCTTTTATCCAACTTCCTGTGACGCACCCCTGCTCGGGTGTTCCAAAAATACTTCAAAGGCAAGCTATTCCAGACCAAACTCACCAAATCCTGACAACCTTCCCGCTACAATAGTGCTCAGATCTGTTGTTTCCCATTCTCTCTCCTCTTTACTCCCCTCCTGGCCAGACCCTTGTCTCAACCTCCTCCGGCTAGACCCCGTTGCAGCTACTCTGCTCAGCTCCCTGCCTTGAAAGTCCACCCCACTCACAACGCCATGGCGAGATTCCTAAAACAGAGCGTGTCACTCCTCCACTCAAACACCTTCTGGGGCTCCCTGTCACCTTAGAAATGGAATCCAAACTTCTCAGCCTGGCCATTTTAATTCTGTAGTCAGGCATGCATGTGGTATTGCAGTTATTTTAAAATATAAAATTACATACTTGCCCCCAAAAAACTTCTCCCCACTCCCCATTAGACAGCGAAGTTCTCGAGGAGGAGACAGGGCCTGCTGCACGATTGGCACCCAGGAGATGCTTGCTTAGTGAATGAACACTTTTACCTTGGCCTCTCTTTCTACTTTCGTCACTCACTTGTGTCTCCAACCCACCCTCCCAAATCAGGCCAGTCAAACCCACAAGCTCACCGCTCACCCGCGTGCCCAATTTCACCTCTCATCTGTGCTGTTCACATGTGTCACGCTGAGGGCTTTCTTCCCTAGCCCCCGCCACTACTTTCCAGCCTCCGCCCACATGTGCATGTGGAAACACAGGCATGCACACATGCACATGTCACATATACACAGCACACACAGCACATGCAACACACAGACCATACACATGGGCACATGCCACATATACACGGCACACATACCACACAGACCACATACACATGAGAACACACCACATGTACACGGCACACACACCACACACAACACACAGACCACATACACACTGGTACATGCCACATATACACGGCACACACACCACACACAACACACAGACCACACACATGGGCCCATGCCACATATACACGGCACACACACCACACACACAACACACAGACCGCATACACATGGGCACATGTCACATGCACACTGCACACACACCACACACGCATGCACACAGCATACAACACACACACCACATGCATATGTGCACATGCCACATATACACTGTATACGCACAGCACACAACACACACACTACATACTGCACATGACACTGCACATACACACCACACACATGCACCCCCCCACACACACACATGCACACACACAAACTCACACACTGCTTTGTCTATGAAGGCTTTCTTGCTTCTTTCTCCCCAGGAGCTAATCTCCTCTCACAAGTTCCACAGGATTTGTGTGCCTCCCATGGCGCAGAACATATTTTGCTGACATATTGCGCTTACTGGTTTACAAGTCTCATCTCCTCTACTAGACAGACAGAGCCTCCAGGACGCAGCTGGACAGCAAGCATGTTTTTCTCTCCAACAGCAACTGGCCGACAGTGGGCATTTAACACCCCATTGTGAATGAATGCATTTGCCCGTCAAAGCATGAAGGTCTTTCTTCTTGCTGTGGGTTAAACATTTATTTTATTTCCACATATGTAATTCATGATTACATTCTTACTGCAAAACACTCAAACAATATAAATAAAGCTAAAGTTCCTTTTGCTCAGCCCCAATCCCAATGCTCTCCCCATTTACATACCTATAAAATCCAGGTGTAATATAGTTTTGTGGGTTTGTTAGTTTGTTTTTTACAAAAGTGGTATTTGGTATAAAATATTCTGCAGCTTGGTTCTTTCCCTTTGCAATATGTCAAAGATACCTTTTTAGTCTTTCTATGTATTAGATATATAGTATCTGATGGTAACAGCTGCAAGATACCGTCATTTGTATGTGTCAAGGTTTATTTAACCACTTCTTTATTGGTGGACATTAGCTTTTTCCAGTCTTTTTTTTTTCTTTTTTTTTTTTTTTTTTTTGAGACGGAGTCTCGCTCTGTCGCCCAGGCTGGAGTGCAGTGGCACAATCTCGGCTCACTGCAAGCTCCGCCTCCCGGGTTTACGCCATTCTCCTGCCTCAGCCTCCCGAGTAGCTGGGACTACAGGCGCCCGCCATCTCGCCCGGCTAGTTTTTTGTATTTTTTAGTAGAGACGGGGTTTCACCGTGTAGGCCAGGATGGTCTTGATCTCCTGACCTCGTGATCCACCCGTCTCGGCCTCCCAAAGTGCTGGGATTACAGGCTTGAGCCACCGCGCCCGGCCTCTTTTTTTTTCTTAGATGGAGTCTTGCTCTGTTGCCAGGCTGGAGTGCAGTGGAGCGATCTCAGCTCACTGCAACCTCCAACTCCTTGGTTTAAGTAATTCTGCCTCAGCCTCCCCAAGTAGCTGGGATTACAGGCACGCACCACCATGCCAGCTAATTTTTGTATTTTTTGTAGAGACAGGGTTTCACTGTGTTGGCCAGGATGATCTCAATCTCCTGACCTCGTGATCCACCCAGCTTGGCCTCCCAAAGTGCTGGGATTACAGGCGTAAACCACCGTGCCCAGATTTTCCAGTGTTTTCTTACAGCAATGCTGCACTAAGCATCCTGTACATTGCTTCCTGCACATGCCTTCTAGAATAAAGAGAAGAAGTAGGGCTGGGCGCGGTGGCTCAAGCCTGTAATCCCAGCACTTTGGGAGGCCGAGATGGGCGGATCACGAAGTCAGGAGATAGAGACCATCCTGGCTAACACGGTGAAACCCCGTCTCTACTAAAAAAATACAAAAAACTAGCAGGGCGAGGTGGCGGGCGCCTGTAGTCCCAGCTACTCCGGAGGCTGAGGCAGGAGAATGGCGTAAACCCGCGAGGCAGAGCTTGCAGTGAGCCGAGATTGCGCCACTGCACTCCAGCCTGGGCGAAAGAGCGAGACTCCGTCTCAAAAAAAAAAAAAAAAAGAGAAGAAGTAGAACTTCTGAGTCAAAAGAAAGGCACATTCAAGCTCGTATTAGATTTAAGCAGAACAATTATATTAGATGTTACATTAACTTCCACAGAGATTGGATTTATACTCCCTCAAACCCTTGTCATCACTTGATATTATAAATCTTTAACATTAGCATCAATCCAATGAGAGAAAAAAGGCATTGCCTTACTTTAATGTGCTTTTTCCCGTTTATTCCGAGTGAGGCTGAATATCATTTTATGGGTTTGTTGGCCATTTGGCTTTTCTCTTCTGTGATATGTACATATTATTTGCCCACTGCTGTATTTGGTAGCTTGCCTTTTTCTTATTGATTTGTAGGATACCTTTATAAATTATAGCTATTACTTCTTTGTCTGTTATTAATAAGTATATGCTGGAAACATTTTCTCTGAATCTGTTGCTTGTCTTTTAATTTTCTTGAGTGTGTCTATTTTGCTTCATGTGATTTCTTTATTTTTATTTTATTTTTTTTAGAGCTGGAGTCTCACTCTGTTACCTAGGCTGGAGTGCAGTGGCGCTACCTCGGCTCACTGCAAACTCCACCTCCTGGGTTCAAGTGATTCTCTTGTCTCAGCCTCCTGAGTAGCTGGGATTACAGGCGTGTGTAATCCCAGCTACTCACCATGCCAGGCTAATTTTTGTATTTTTAGTAGAGATGGAGTTTTATCATGTTGGCCAGGCTAGTCTTGAACTCCTGACCTCAGGTGATCCATCTGCCTCGGCCTCCCAAAGTGCTGGGATTACAGGTGTGAGATACTGCGTCCGGCCTAGGTGATTTCTTTTTGATCCAAATTTGCTTTTTTCCAAATGAATATCTGATGGTGCCAGCATTCTTTGTGGAAACACTAATCTATTCCCTGATCATGTGAATAGCACTCTTACCATGTAGTAAAATTTCCCGTCTACAAGGATCTATTCCTCAACTTTAAACTTTCCTTTATCACTCCATTTAAAATCTATTTCTTATAAACAGCATTAAGATAGATTTTTGTGGCTATGCGTGATGGCTCGCCTCTGTAATCCTAGCACTTTGGGAGGCCAAGTTAGGTGGATCACCTGAGGTCAAGAGTTCAAGACCAACCTGGCCAACATAGTAAACTGTCGTCTCTACTAAAAATACAAAAATTAGCCGGGCGTGGTGGCGGACGCCTGTAGTCCCAGCTACTTAGGAGGCTGAGGCAGGAGAATTGCTTGAACCCGGGAGCCAGAGGTTGCAGTGAGCTGAGATCACACCACTGCATTCCAGCCTGGGTGACAGCGAGAGACTCCGTCTCAGAAAAAAAAAGATAGATTTTTGTTTTTTTAGCCCAGTCTATATTCTGACTTTGAAAGAGATAATTCAGTTCATTCACATTTAGTGTACAACTGTTGTATTTCATTTTATTCCTTTCAGCTTATGTTTCTCATGATTTTTTTTCTTAATTTTAGTGACTTGCTCAGGCTGCTTTCCATCCTTATTAATGTGGACATTTTCATTCCATGAATGGTTATATCACCTTTCCTTTCCTGGTGTTCATAATCAAACTCTATTTCTTTAGTATTATAGGGATACGAGATATGATTTCTCCACTTAGGCACTCTATTCTCTGACTATTCCTCCGCTTCAGGTGCTTCTTCCCTCCCCCAGTGAGATATTCAGAATACTGTTACTTTCCCAAATTTCTTCCTGTCACCCCAATTAGTCTATGGGATGCTTTTACTCCCCATGCCCTGTCGCCAATATCCAGGTGCAGCTGAAACTGCTTAGCACTTTTCTTTCTAAATCCTGTCTCTACTGAAAATACAAAATCAGCCAGATGTGGTGGCGCATGCCTGTAATCCCAGCTACTCAGGAGGTTGAGAATTTCCTTTGCAGTATTTCACTTCTATTTTAAGAATGCTCAGTGTTACACATTTCCAGACAGTCTGTCATTATTCATTTATACTTAACAATACATGTGTATATATCAATACATATATAAATATATATATGCACACATATGTGGGTATATATAGTTAAATATGTATATATATATACATACACACACACATACATATATAGTTAAGCATGAATGCTGTAGAATGATGAATGATAATTCACTTCTGTTTCCTCTTTTCTTCTCTGTTAGAATTCATTGGATTTTGGCTGAAGTTTTTTTTTTTTTCTGACATGACCTAAGTGATCCACCCGCCTTGGCCTCCCTAAGTCCTGGGATTACAGGGCGTAAGCCACTGCACCTAGCTTATTTTGGTTGAGGTCTTTAAAACTCTTCTCTTCAGAGAGTGCATGTGAGTGATGTAGTTTTTGAATCCGTGTATGTGTGTGTGTGTGTGTGTGCGCTTCACTCCTGTGGGTGAATGATGGCTTGGCTAGGTACAGAATTCCAAGGCTGCAGTCTTTATAACCCAGGAGTCTGTATCTGTTAGGCCGCTGTCTTTTTGTCCTTGTTGGCCTCTGCAATTCCGTTATTGGTCCCGTTAGGTCTCCTAAATCTGCCCTGCAAATGGCCCCCATTTTCCCTGACAGTTTCTACCCCTCTGCATTGTGCTCTGTGGTTTGCAGTATTCCTCACATTCATCTCTCAAGCCACGAATTCAAGCCTCATCTCTGGCTATCTTTCCACTTAAATTATCCATTTCACTTTTTGGTTAAAAAAGAATGTTTTGGCCAGGCGCGGTGGCTCACACCTGCAATCCCAGCACTTTGGGAGGCCGAGGCGGGTGGATCACTTGAGGTCAGGAGTTCCAGACCAACCTGGCCAACATGGTGAAACCCCATCTCTGCTAAAGATACGAAATCAGCCAGGTGTGGTGGCGCACACCTGTAATCCCAGCTACTCAGGAGGCTGAGGCAGGAGAATCACTTGAAACCGGGAGGCAGAGGCTGCAGTGAGCCGAGATCGCGCCACTGCACTCCAGCCTGGGCAACAGAGTGAGACTCCGTCTCAAAACAAAGAAAAGAAAAAAAAGAATGTTTTGAAGTTTCCGGCCATTTTTGTTGAGTTCTGCTGCTGCTGTTGTTGTTGCTCTGTGCTCTGTCTCCTTGGAAGCTCTGCGGAAGCCTGTTCTGGAATTTTGGTGCGTTCCTCCCTGTGCGCCTTTAGCCTCCTTGGTACGTTGTTTCGTTTCTTTGCCTGACCCCTGTGGCTCAGCAGCTAGAAAACCACAGGTTGTGGGGGGGCCTCGGTGCTGTTGGTCCCTGGGGGTCCAGGTAAGAGCAGGCAGACCGGTAGGCGTTCCCCATTGAGCAAGAAGAGCTGCTCCCGGGTCTCACAGCTCACCGGCTCAGTTCCACCTTCGCTTTTTGGGGGCTAGGGAGACAAGTACGTGAATGTGGCCAGAGCCATACTCCCCTTCGAATCTCATCCAGGCTCTCTCAGAGGGCAGAGAGCTCCACTTCGCCAACCCAGCATATTTCCTTCAGGCTCTTGCCTACCTGCTGGCCCCATTAACAACTTGGCTTGGAAGAGGTGGTGGGTAGCGGCTGGAGTGGCATGTTATGTGGAGGGAAGGTTGACACATGAAGCTGCTGCTGTCCAGAATCCCTGTTTCTTCACACTCTGTTCAGGTTTTCTGGTCTCCAGAGTCAGGCAGTCCCTGTGTCACTACCTCAGAGCTGTTTTGTTTGTTTTTTGAGACAGAGGCTGACTGTGTCACCCAGGCTGGAGTGCAGTGGCATGATCTTCTTGGCTCACTGCAGCCTCTGCCTCCCGGGTTCGAGCGATTCTCCTGCCTCAGCCTCCCAAGTAGCTGGGATTACAGGTGCCTGTCACACCTGGCTAATTTTTGTGTTTTTAGAAGAGATGGGGTTTCACCCTGTTGGCAAGGCTGGTCCTGAACTCCTAGTCTCAAGCGATCCACCCACCTCGTCCTCCCGAAGTGCTGGGATTACAGATGTGAGCCACCACTCCCGGCCTGAAATTTTTAATTGAAGTAAAATAGATATAAAATTTACCATCTTACCCACTTTAGGGATATGGTTCAGTAGTGTTAACTGCACTCACATTGTTCTGCAACCATCTCCAGAACTATTTTTATCTTGTAAAGCTGAAACTCTACACCCATTAAACAACACATCCGCCTTCCTCCCTCCCCAGCCCCTGGCAACCACCATCCTACTTTCTGTCTCTAGGAATTTGACTACTCTAACTACTTCCTATAAGTGGAATCAAACAGTATTTGTCCTTCTGTGACTGGCGTATTTCACTTAGCGCAATGCCCTCGAGGTGCATCCACGTTGCAGCATGTGTTGGAATTTCCCTCCTCTCTAAGGCTCATGGTGTCCCCTGTGCGTACCACGTTTTGTTTATCCCTTCATCTGTCGACGGGTACTTCGGTGGCTTCCACCTTTTGGCTGCTGTGAATAATGCCGTCACCCAGCTCTAGCAATTATCAACTCAGGGCCAATCCTGCTGCAACGGTAACCCCACCCACCTCCCCATTTCATATCATTTTGAAGTAAATCTGAATGAGGTATTTTACCATTACCTTTTCTGTTTGGTTGAAGATCACTCCCATGGAGAATCAGAGCCCAAAACTAACAAATACTATTCCACCCCAAATTGTTTAAATGTGTTTGGCATGAAGATGGAAGGCAGAGGAGGTGGGAGGCTGCCACAGAAAGAAAGGGTGGATGAGGAAGGAGGAGTGGGTCAGAGAGCAGCTAAGGCTTATCCTAAGGACATGAGCTTCTGCTCTCCCTCAGTGCCACCTTTTTCCCCCTCAAACCTAGTCCTCAGGTTCCTGAAGCAGGGAAGACTCCAAAGGTTTCAGACCACTGCAACCATCCTCGTTTTAGGGTCCCAGAAGAGGCTCCGCAAATCTCCAGCCTTTGCCTGCAGCTGGGGCACTTTGCTTGGTGATATGAAAGCTGGAGCCAAGCTACACCTTGAACTCACTGACACTGCCTTAAGAGCCAAGATCTATTCCTGGAGAAGAGATTAGTAGAAATTCCTCAGGAAGAAACTGGCTGCCTGAGAATGCCAGGAGGCATCTCTAGATAACCTATCCAGAACAAGGGTTCTGATGTTCATATCACTTGAAAATTATGCTGGGTACCTGGATGTGGCACAATTTAATTAAACTAGCTTAGCCTCTATTAGGCCATCCTCCAGAGCAGGCGGAGGACCTCGTCTGAGACTCAGCTTGGAGGCATGATGTCCCTTTGCCTCCATCGTCTTGAGAAATGGGGCCTTGTGCTAAGGGAACACAGCAGCAAATGGGCCCTTCCATTCTGGAAGGGACTGTCTTTATCTGCTTTGTGGCCTTGGAGAAAACAAACCCAGTCACTCTCTGCTTTCGTTAGAGGCCCTTCTCCTTATGACCTTCAGTTTTTTCTTCCTCAACCCTATCAACATCGTGAACAGCTCTTTAGCATTCCCCCATGGACAGCCCAAGCCTAGGCTGGCTTCCATCCAAAAGGAATCGTTGCTATAGAAATTCTCTGGTCCCTTCCCAGCCAGCCTGTAGCCCTGTCCTCTCTCCTTCCCACCTCATTGGTTTGAGATTTCTGTCCACAACTCATGAGGAATGCCCATGAGTGTGGGTTAGTCCAGAGTTGGGTCTTTAACACTGACCCACAGGAGCTGAAGTGTCTGGTGCCTGTTTGTCCCCAGGGCAAGCGGTAGGCATGTGTCCTGAGCTGGTGACATGAAAGTGCTCTTGGGTGTCAGAGAGGTGGCGTCCTGCGCTGCAGAGTGGAGCTGTACACCATTCTGTCACAAACTCTCTGAGGGACACAGACCTATCCCTTCTTCTCCCTGAGCCTTGGTTTTCCCATAAAATCAGGGGGTTGAACTGCGTGCTCTCTCGGGCCCCTTCTAGCTCTGAGTCTATGGGAAAAAAAGGTAACAAAATGGAAATGAGAAGCACCAGTGTGGCTCCAGGGCCTATGTCAGAGACCTTTCGAGGCTGCCTGGGTCAAACACGGAGAAGGAAGAATGGGAAGGAAGTGGGAGCTCCAGATAGGGTTGTGACCTGTGTACGAAGAAAGAGGCCAGAGAGCTTGGAATGGCAAATGAACTGATCTGGCCTGAGGAGGGGCTGGGCTGGGTGAACTCAGAGTTACAAAGACTTGTTCATGACGTCGCACAGATGGTGTCTTGGGACACTGTTGAGTTCAGGCAGCTCTGGGGACCTGCAGCCTGACATGGACCTGGGTCCATAACAGCAAAGAATTTTTATTCTTGGTACATAAAGGCAGCTGCAGAGTTCAACCAGTACCCCAAGATTTGGAGCCCAAGGAGGAGTCTACCAGGAACTGCAACAAGGGGAGAAGAGGGTGTGAGAGGCCCCCCACCTGCACGATGCAGCGGCTCTCAGGCCTGCAAACACAACCGAGACGCCTGGAGGGCTGGCTCCTACCCTAGCGCACCTGACCGGAGAGGTCTGGGGTGGCGACTGAGAATCTGCCTCTTTCAGAAGTTCCCAGGGGATGCCGATGCTGCCGTCTGGAGGTCGTCCTTTGAGAATCACTTCATTACAGAGATCGGGGGAGCTGCCACCACGGCTGGTGAGAATTTCTGCCCCCTCATCAGGTGTTTGCCAGCTAAACCTGTGTCTTCATCTGTAAAATGGGGTTGATAATAAGGTGAGCAGTAAAGAGTAGATCCATGTAAGTAAATAACTTGCAATAATGCCTGCCACAAAGTAAATGCTCAACAAATGTTAGCTCTTGGTTCTTCTCTGCATGGTGGCTGATGGGTGGGTGTAAAGCCTCTGGCACATGGAGACTCGTATATATGGTTTGTGTTCAGATACAAGTAACAGAAACACTAGAGTGGCCTGGACAATGAAGGGAATCTTTCCCCTCGCTCAACAAGAAGCCCAGCGGGGAGCAGTCCAGGGCTGGTGTGACAACTCACCAGCTTCTCCCAGGACCCAGGTTCTGGGCAGCAAGGAGCAGCAGCAGGAAGGTCCAAAAGGCAAACACCCTCTTCTTATGATGTCACCTCTTTATTCTCAAAGAAGAGCCCAGCCCAGAGACGCCGTCCGCATCTCACTGGCCAGAACTACGTCACGTGGCCATCCCTAGCTGCCAGGGAGGCTGGGAAATTAAGTACTTCAGCTTTCTAGACTCTGTGGTAGTGATGGCAAGGGCAAGGGGCTGAAGTGGGCGTTGAGAGAACTAACCAAGCTGTCGGCCACGCGATGGCTCAGAGCCTGGGAACCATGACAAGTTTGGTGAGCCATGGGAGCTTGAGGCCTGCAGTTCACTCTGTGTCCTTAATTGACTCTGTGCCTGTGTGTGTGTGTGTGTGTGTGTGTGTGTGTGTGTGTGAGTGAGAGAGAGAGAGAGAAGATAACTTGTGAGTGAACCCTTTGTTCTTCATCCCTTCTCCATCTTATGCTCCCCCGATAGCCTAGGTACTTCCCCAGGTTCCTGCATTTCTTGACCACTCACCAGACCGGACACCATCTCAGCACTGAAGACACACTGTGGACAAGGCACATGTGTAGCCCCAGCCCCATGAAGCTTACAGTCTAGCAGGAAGGACAGCATTAAAAATCTTTTTTAAAAGTTTCTAAATGATAGGGACTTGCCCATGAAACGGAATTGAATCTGGTTTAGCTGATCAAAAAAGAGAGTCTAATTTGCCATTAGACTACCATTTTAGTAATCCCTAGTTCTGAATGTCTGCCATGTAGTAGGCCCTCAGAAAATACCTGCTGGGGCCAGGCGCGGTGGCTCACGTCTGTAATCCCAGCACTTTGGGAGGCCAAGGCGGGTGGGTCACGAGGTCAGGAGTTCGAGACCAGCCTAGTTAACATGGTGAAACCCCATCTCCACTAAAAACACAAAAATTAGCTGGGCGTGGTGGCTCATGCCTGTAATCCCAGCTACTCAGGAGGCTGAGGCAGGAGAATCGCTTGAACCCAGGAGATGGAGGTTGCAGTGAGCCAAGATCACACCACTGCACTGCAGCCTGGAGTGAGACTGTGTCTCAACCAAAAAAAAAAAAAAAATCTGCTGAAGGTAGATGTTTGAGTTTCTGTTTGATCTCCCTGCCTAGAGTTACCGGCTCTTTCGGGTCAGAGGGCATGGCAGATTTATTTTCGTATCCTCAGTGTCTAGCTCAGCACTGGCACGCAGTAGGAACTTGGGAAGTATTTGAGGAATGGAACGGAATCCTGTTTATGTCCTCCATAAAGACCATCAACTTGGCAATTGGGCCGGAATCCTCGCTGGGTGTGTACTCCCTGCGTCACTGTTGTACATTCAGAGCAATGAATTATTTTAAACCTCATAAACTTTTATTTGTGTGAGGCCACAGTCTCACCCTGGCACAAAATACACACATCTTGTCCCCATGAGGTCACGGCTGGGGGAGATTAACTCGGAGAGCCTTGGCAGGTTTAAATATCTGAGCGGCAGCGCGCGGCCCTGCCTGGCTTCCTCCATGCTGCCCTGCCCCTGCTCTGTCTGCAGGAGCAATGATTGTGGGTGAGACCTCTTTCGCCACCGAAGGGAGGAGTGGGCCATTCACAGAGAAATGGACTGAATGCCTTTCTTCCCTTTTTCCTTTTACCTTCTTGTTTCTGAAATTTTCTCTGACCTGAGACCTGAAAGGCATGTGCCCGCCTCCTAATCGCTGCTGCCCCGGACAAGGAGTCTTTGGTGGACTCTTCCCTCCGTTCTTAGGCCTTGAGGTCAAGTCACTGGAAAAGTGCTCTGCCATGACGATGTGTAGAGTGTCAGTTTTATCCCAATTCAAAGGAAACACAGCAGAATAGAATTTTCTCAACTGTAAATTTTTCTCTCATAGGTTTTTCTTAAGCTCTTAATGGCTCTCTTTTGACCACTGGTGAGATGAAGGCACAGCAAGTGAACTATTTTGCCGAAGCTCCGGAGACATCACTGTGGGCCTGCACTAACCTGGACTAATCGGAACAGCATTGCTCCTGGCCATGCTCAGAAGCCGCCTGCTGCCTGGAAGGCAGGGAAGGGAGGTCAGCTTGACCTGCTGCTTAATCGTGTCCAGATGTCTCTATACTCTGATCCGCCTACAGAAAAGGACACTCAGATGTGAAAAGAACATCTCCACTTGACTCAAAATGTTTCTTCAGAGTGACAGTGACACTGAGGTGACAGTGAGGTGACAGTGA